>NC_087211.1:88442505-88475792 GCF_015104395.2 Macrobrachium nipponense | reverse complement strand
CTCAATTTATGCACGGAAAGGTATCATCACAAAATCAAAATAAAAGATTAAAAAGGAAAACGGCAGGTTGGTGCAAAGATACGTTAGAATAATGTTCATACTTCAGAACATGACACCAATATTTGCGACCTTTCGTCTGTATGCACGTCGGGCGCACCGTTAATGTTCCCTAGACAAGCTTGTATATCATCCTTCACTCTCCTCCCCAGGTAACCAGGCAGTCCCGGAAATGGGGGTACCGGTTTGTTCAGATGCCACATCAGGGACATCTTCTCTGACGGGATTGCATGTGTGATAAGTGGTATTCGCACTGGGCACGGTCCTAATATGCTTTTATCACCGCAGTGTCGTTTTTTAATTTCTTTCACGCGGTACGGACCTAGATAGGCGGGCTCAAGTTTATGTTTCTTCGGTTGCAGTCTTTTTCAAATAGATCCTGTCCCCTATTGTATCTTAGACGTTTGTGTGCGGAATCGCTGATCATATTGCGTCTGATACTTTTCATTTGCCCTCAACAGAAGTTTCTGCGTTATCTGAAATACTCTTCGGGTTAGGTTACAGAACATCACCCGGTATTGCTCGACACTATACAACGGTAAAGTTCTAGGGTCCATGATCACAGTATATGGCAATGAAGGGTCCTGTCCATACACAAAAATAAAAATACGGGGTATCTCTTATGGAGCTGTTATACGCAGTATTAAGTGCTAAATTCCGCATTTGCAACATCTCTGCCCACTGATTCGGACTGTCTGCCACTAAATATTTCAAAATATTTGTCACTTCTCTATTATGGGATTCAACTAACCCATTGGCTGAAGGCCGGTAGGATGCGATCGTGAAATGTTCCACATTGAATAATTTTGTCAGCTCTTTTATCACTTTCATTAACAAACTCACGCCCATTATCACTGATTAGCGTACGAGAGACAGCTGAATTTTTCGTATGAATGAAAACACAATGCTCTGGCAACCGATGTTGCGGTCTTATCCACCATTGCGTAGGTGTGCGTATAACGCGTGAACGCATCCACCATCACACATACATATTTGAACTGCCCGTCTCCAGGAGGGAAGGGTCCTACGACATCGATATGCACTCTGTTAAATTTAGTTGGCTCTACTGGCCACATGCGAGCCTTTGGAATAGAGTGTTTAGGTGGTTTTTTCATGGTATTACATATGTGGCACTGGCTGATAAATTTTGTAATGTCTGTTCTCATTCGATACCAAAAAAAAGGATTCTCGTGCCTCCTGAGGGACCTTTCTATACCTATATGTCCTGCATAAGCACTTACATGTATCATGTGGATGGCTTTCTCTACCAAAGAGGGAGGAAGGACGACGCGAGATCGGATATCGCCCGGTCTCTTCTCATATTTACAAAACAAAATATCTCCTTCAATGAAGAACATACTTCTGGACACCTTTAGGAAATCGGGAAACTCGTTACTTGCACCCCTTACATAAGCCCTAACCTGCCCGATCCATGGCTCGGACTTCTGACCCCTTATCACCTCTCCAACACTCCAACCACACAAATCAATCACACACTCATTTTCACTCCAGGGCATTCGCTTGCTGACCCCCTAGGAGGATCAGCCCCTTTCACTCACAGACTCGTTTCCCTTCTCTCTCTCCCTAACTCTGGAGTTTCCGAGTTATTCCCGTTTTCTACATCGGCTGCTGACTCATGCACTTGCTTCTTCCGTCGTTGTTCCTCTCTCTTTGCTGCTCGCGTTGTAACTCCCATTATGGCACTTCTGGAGAGGGCATCCGCTGCTTTATTTGTTTTCCCTGCTATATGTTCAATTCCCACAATATCAAACCCTAACAGCCGTTCTATCCAACGAGCCTGTCGAGTGGTCAAATCCCCTTTCCTGAGTAAATCTCTCAATGGGCGATGATCTGTGTTAATCTTTACTTTATCGCCCCAATAAATATAGCGATGTCTCTCCAGCATCACCCTAGAATAGCCAATGCCTCTCTATCGAAGGTACTGTAATTCTTCTCCGCTCCTTTCAATGCTCGTGATGCAAAACAAATCGGCTTTTCATTCCCTGCATCGTCAACTTGAGAAATCACTCCCCAATAGCTATACTGCTCGCGTCAGTGGTTACTATAAATGCTCGATCGAACTTGGATAAGCTAATAGTTCATTACTAGTGAGTGAAATCTTTAATTCTTGAAAAGCTATTTCTTCCTCCCGTTCCCAATGAAAATCTTTCTGCTTTCTCAATGAATCTAGCGGTCTCGCTATTTTACTGAAATCTTTTATGAATTTACGGTAGTAGCCCGCGAGCCCGAGGAAACTGGCTACTTCCTTTGCATTCTTCGGTCTGGGAAATTCTCTAATTGCTGCTACTTTATCGGCACAAGGCTTAAGGCCTTCAGATGTTACGAGTGCCCCAAAAATTCAACTTCTTGCTGAAAGAATTTACATTTGGTTATATTAATTTTCATCCCCGTCGCTTTAAAGCTTCTAAAACTTCAATAATGTTCTTTTTGTGTTCTTCTACTGTAGCCCCTATTATGATTATGTCATCTAAATAACAAACACGCTATGTCCTAATAGCGGAGCTAATACGGACATCATAACCACGTGAAAAATAAGCAGGAGCATTCTTTACCCCAAAAGGGAGGTAATTATATTCAAACAATTGATCATTAGCTATAAAGGCTGTCTTTTCCTTGCTACTCTCGTCTATAGGTATTTGATGATAACCTGACTTTTAAAATCTAAGGTGGTGAAGAATTTACTCTCCCTGACCTTAATCAAACAACTCTTGAGAGAGGAGGGCAATGGAAATGCATTGTCTTTTGTGATACTATTCAACTTCTAGAATCAACACATAGCCTAAGAGAACCATCCTTCTTTTTAACCATCACGATTGGCGAGGCCCAGGGGGATTCACTTTCTCTAATTGTCCCTTGTTCCCTTAATTTATTAATCTCGCTCTCCACTTCCCGCTGATAACAAACTGGTATTCTATAAGGCTTAGATCTTATGGGTGGATGACCCCCGGTTTCTATAACAAAAGGAAAAACTATTTACTCTGCCTGGGTTTCGTCGCCAATCGCGATTACATCTTGATAACCTTCTACGATTTCTTTGACAATATTCTGATAAGTAACAGGGGTAGACCACCAGCTGTCCGGAGGAGTCTACTTAGACGTTCCTCACTGCGACCTTGAAACGTGCTACCCAAGGTCGCAGAGTGTAGGAAGCATCTGCTATTTCACAAGGTTCAAGGTCGCATATCGACCCGCTGTTTAGTACGATCACGCTGGTCACTGGACATTTCATAAATGGCAACATGAAACTTCTCTCCTGTATTACCTCACTCAGACCGGAATGATAAAATCGTCCCATTTGTTATGTGGTCTGATCATAACTAAAGTGCCTTCCGGTATGCTCCGTGAGGTGTCACGGCGAGGGATGAGAGGGTCCGGGGTGGTGCCACATCTCCCGCCTCTGTGGCAGCGGGTACTTTTCCCCCAGCTCCCTTCGACGTAAGGGAGACTCGTAGGCACCTCGAGGTCTCTCCCCCTCTGTGGGAATTCTTTGTCCCTTTAAACATACATATCTCGATCCCTTTCCCGGCTGTGCCAGCCACTCTTATTTCATTCCTATCCACAAAATCAATTCCAAAAATAACTGAAATTCCTTCTACTTGTAATGCTGGCACTACATAAAAGGTATGTATCACCACGTCGCCCATCGATGGTTACCTGTTGTTTCACAGCCCTCTGGGTTACCATCCGATGACCACCTGCAGTACTCAAAACCAAAGAACCTTTCATCGGCTGCACCGATCCTGTCACCAGGTGTTCTTCTAACAGAGACACACTTGCACCAGTGTCGATCAACGCCCTTCCCTGTCGCTCCCCTACCCATATTTGCACGATCGGCACCACGGCTTCCTTCGTGGATTGAGAGTGGGAGATAGGCACTTGCCTTTCTCCTGGCACTCTGAACGACCGGGCATGGGCAGCGACGGGTGGGGGAGGGCTATCCACTACTTCCCGAGGGGTTGGCTGACTTCCCCTCCTCCCCGACAAGGCGTCCCTTGTCCTACCGGGGACAGGTCGTTGGTTGGACCCAGCGGCCGTGGGTTGTAGTCGGTGGGGGTCCTCCCGACTCCTCCTCCACGCCGCCTTCCCCTTCCTCTCCTTGGTGAGGGGGGAACGTTTCGCTGGCCGTCGTCGTTTTTTGAACAAGCGCTCACGAGGTGGTCTGTTGCTTTGCATCGAAAACAACGTCGTGGCTCGATGAAAGAGGGGCACTGGGCAATCAGGTGGCCCTCTCTCCACCACACCCCCAGCAACGGCCAACCGTGTAATTCCCGGCTGTTTTCCCCTTGCCTCTTCGAGGCCCCTGGGTGCGTGACCCGGCCCCCTGGATGGTGGTGAGGGCTGGCTGAGGATTCGCTGGGTCAGATTGGTTCACGTTGCAACAACCGGTTGGGAGGTGGCCTGTGCCCATCCTTGTTTGCTGGCGTCGTCTGTGGTCGAATAGTTGTTGTATCTTCGGCAGCAAGGTGTGTAAGGGCCTCTTGTCGTCAACAAGAATCCCACTACGGAGGTGGGAAGAATTCGTTTCAGCATGCGTCGACAGAAGTTTTCTTTTCCCTCTACAGTCTGATCTTCATAGGGGTGAGGGACTCATAGTCCTCACCGACGCGATAGTAGAAGGGTGAAATCGACTCTCCCTCCCCAACCTGGGGTCATAACCTTCCACTTAGCCCCATCTCTCCTCTCGATGTAGGGCAAACTGCTGAGTGAGGTGCTGTTTAAAAAGTACCCCAGTCTGCCGAATAACGGACGTCCCAGCTCCTGATCTGTCGTGCTGCATCACCGATGATCTTCTGTTTCGCTTGCACAATCTTTTCTCTATCTGTCCAACCAATTGTGGCGTTCAACACACTTTATAAAGGTCTCGATCGAAAGGAAGCCTTCACCAGTGCGTAAGTTATCAAACTTAGGCACGGATCCATCTGCAGCCTGGCAGCAGTTTTCTTTTTTACTTTTCCGTCTGATCGCACTTGCGTGAACGACGCGACGTTGGCCGAAATGGGTGGGTCGACGGTTTTTTGTTTGCGTATCTTTTGTTAATTTGTGTAACTCTTCTACCGCGCGTTGGATAATTGTTGCCACTGCCGGATTATTATTCACATTTCCTTTTTCTCGCACTGTTATTGTTAGCACTGGTGCTGCTAGTACTGGCACTCCCGCCGTCGCGCGCCACTTTTCTTCGAGTTTGCATTGTTTATTTCACGTTCACAATTACGCTGTTTAATTATATGCACTGGCAATGACCCACGACTGACACCAATTTATATGACCATGATTTCGATCATACAAGGGTTCTACCAGTACAATGAAACGCGTAAGATAAAATTAAACACATGTGTATTTTCCTTAATAGTTACACAGGGCCCTGTTGCTAATATTACGCTACTAATTATATGATTATTATACAGTCGGAAGGTACTCTAAGGCGACACGCGCCGACCACTGTCTTTGAGACGCGCCCTGACCCGTCGACCACTAATTCCCTACTGTCTCTTAACTTTTCAAACTGAACTTGTTTGGGTCACAGGTCCTAAGCGATTGCCATTGGCCTATAATTGAAAGGGACCAATAAGGGTCTTCGATGTATGGCACTCATTTGAATCACCCACGCCACGCCACCAACGATCATGGGCATTCGATGAATCAGCGATATCTATCCGATCGTTACTCTCTCATCACACATATGCACAACACAACTAGTAGAATTTCCGTTACGTCTCACACATGAATTTTCTATACAGATCAGTTCATATATGTTATATATATATATATATATATATATATATATATATATATATATATATATATATATATATAGATGAGTACATTATCATACTGAAAGGATTGACTTCCTATTATCACTGAATCGCCTGAAATCTCAAAGAAAAAATAAAATAAAATAAAAAGTTCCACTTCTATAATGAGTTCTATACTGCAAATGACATTCTGATTTATAAAACGTAGTTGTTGCGAGCGGTATTCCCGAGAACTAGCTAAAGGCCATCGGTCTCCTTGCATATGTATATATATATATATATAGATATATATATATATATATATATATATATATATATATGTATATATATATATATATATATTATATATATATATATATACATATATATATATATATATATATATATATCTATATATTATATATATATATATATATATATATCTTCTTCTTCTTCTTCCTAGCTTAAACCCATTTTTATATGGGGTCGCCATTACGAATGAGTCGTCTCCATCGATTTCTGTCTTGTGCCTCGTTCTCATTTATACCTTTCAATTCCATATCTTCCTTACACAATCACGCCATCTCTTTTCTTGGTCTTCCCTTCTTCCTTCTACCCCGCACTTCCATTTCCATCGTATGTCTTCCAACATGATGTTCCTCCCTTCGTAACATGGTGGGAACATCATGTTGGAAGACATACGATGGAAATGGAAGTGCGGGGTAGAAGGAAGAAGGGAAGACCAAGAAAGAGATGGCGTGATTGTGTAAGGGAAGATATGGAATTGAAAGGTATAAATGAGAACGAGGCACAAGACAGAAATCGATGGAGACGACTCATCGTAATGGCGACCCCATATAAAAATGGGTTTAAGCTAGGAAGAAGAAGAAGAAGATATATATATATATATATATATATATATATATATATATATATATATATATATATATATATATATATATATATATTGCTAATCAATTGTTAAATGCACGAAAGTAAATAAAGAAAGGACACCTATGAGGATTAACATTAGGCATCAGAGCCATAAAAATCAGGATTTTAAATGAATGTTTTCTGCGTCTTTATACCAAAACACGTACATACTTCAGAAATTAATAATAAACAGAAAACAAGCAACTGAGATGTACAAGTGCAATAAAGCACTAATAAACTAACAAACAAACACATATGAAAACGAAGGAAAACCGAAGTAGAACAATGACAAATATGCGAGCCTGAGCAACGAAAATAAACCCGACTCAGAAAACAAGAGTATAAGTCGGACCCAGAAAGAACGATCATCCAACACAAACAATATTTCACAAGTTTTCTTCCCAAAAGAGACCACACGAGGCTCCAGTGTATCATTCTTCTCGGCTAGGCATTTACTAGGCGAGAGCAACAAGACGCTCGCTGCATCTTGCATTAAAATGAGACTGATTGATCGTGAGTTATCTGGCGTCACAACTACCACGGTCACCGATGCCGAACATGAAAATAAGAAACCAACGGTTCCAGACGGCGGCAACACCCCCGTAGGAAGTTAGTGCCGTCAGTGAACCACATGTTCTGTACCTCCTTTCATATTCTCTTTCTTCATCTTGCTAACAACCCTCTCCTAACGCTTGAGTCGTAGTGAAACTGCTTTGAGGTTTTCCTCCTTACACATCTTTCAAACCTTTCACTAGCAAATTCCGTTTTAGCGCTGAATGACCTCACAGGTCCCAGTGATTGGCCTTTGGCCTAAATTATATAATCAACTCCACTCAGACTTTCACTGACAAATTCCGTTTCATCGCTGAATGACCTCATAGATCCCAGTGATTGGCCTTTGGTCTAAATTTTATGTTCAACTCAAATCAGACGGCGATGCGGTTGATGGTCCTAAAATAATGCGCAGGCGAATCAGGCACGTAAATCAGTTTCATTTCGTGACCATCAGACTATAGTAAATTAACATCAACCGTGCATTTGATGCCTAGGCAAGTCCCTTACAGCACTTCTCATTGGCTGTTGATAAGCCAGTCACAGGGCTGGAAACTCTCAGTCTCTCGAGAGAGTTCACATAGGCAGGAGAGGTGGAACATAGATCCTACCCATGTGAACTCTCTCGAGAGACTGAGAGTTTCCAGCCCTGTGATTGGCTTATCAACAGCCAATCAGAAGTCTCGTAAGGGACTGGCTAGACATCAAATGCACGGTTGATGTGAATCTACTATAGTTTAATCCATCCCCGTCTTTCTCCCACAGCCTACCTCTTCATTTTTCATTTATTTAATAATATTACATGGTTGAATGCACCCACGCCCATACACTGGACTACACTCGCTCACCTTATCAATTCAATGCTTTGATATTTGACTCGTTTCCGTTCACTGGTTATGAATTTGGTATTCACGATTAGTAATAAGTGAATTTTTTTGTAGTTGATAAATCGAAACCCTCTCTCTCTCTCTCGCTCTCTTTCTCTCTCTCTCTCCCATCCAACACCTTTGTACATAAATCTAGTGCAAGATCTGAAACCATGGCTTTCAATGACTACAGTTAAAAATATAATCCACACAGAAATGGACATATTCTGTGGGTTATAACTCCTACATCTCTCGCTTTCTCTTTACGTTGTATATATATATCACTTTATTAATAAGAACTAACGGACCAGTTAAGAATACTATCTTCCATTTTCATGACTCATCTCTGTATTTTCAATAACAATTTGTAGGGAGGGAGAGGTTCGAAGCGTAGGAAATCTATTTTAAGGAAAAAACAAAAAAAAAAAAACCATCTGTCACGCCAGCTATATGCTTACGGTCTGGTGTCCATAGCCAACATACGGTGAGCTTTGTCAATAAAGGACCAACAGCTGGGTTTCGATGCCAACAATAGCCATCTGTCTTACTGTGGCCTCAGTGGGGTTACGGATCAACCTTCCCTTAACTGGAATAATAATTCTCTCTCTCTCTCTCTCTCTCTCTCTCTCTCTCTCTCTTTCAAGACTCAAATACCAATTATGTTTTGTATCTATTATTTGTTTAGTGTCCCTTCATATCTGAGGAGCATTTACAATATATGAACTTTACCCCGATGTAGCTCCTGTTTTATCAGACACCCCTCGAGAGAGAGAGAGAGAGAGAGAGAGAGAGAGAGAGAGAGAGAGAGAGAGAGAGTTATGATGGCTATGAACATGATCCGTACTTGAAAATCAGACAAATAAATAGAGAGAGAGAGAGAGAGAGAGTTTGATGATAGTTTTTGATGACTATGAACATCTGTATTCGGAATATATATATATATATATATATATATATATATATATATATATATAGTATATATATATATATATATATATATATACATACATACTATATATATATATATATATATATATATATATATATATATATATATATATATATATAGAGAGAGAGAGAGAGAGAGAGAGAGAGAGTGAGAGAGAGAGAATGACCGGGAAACAATGACACTTGATTATCTATAGGGAGGTCAACCGCCTTTCTACATTAAATGACGGAAACTAATGAGGAATAACTCCTTCAGAAGACTAAACCAATCAAACCTCTTGATTGTCCTTTGCCTCTCTTCGACCTCTAAATGCCACCGAATGGAACTCTAACTTCCGCCATCCAGAATGGTATAAACTTCCTTAAATGAATAATGGCTCTCTTCCTCTCATAAAAGCTCAGTGTATTATAGTCTTTATTATGGCACTTTGACCATAAACTTGTAGCTCTTCCTAAATGAGGCCAAATACATTCTGAGGTGACCAAATCTTATATAAAATAAAATGACAAGTAATAAACTGAAGACTGCTATTAAGGTTTTGTATTGCAAGAGATTTCAGCGCAGATCAATGAATAAATGAAAATAAATTTCTTCCAGATTGTTTGCTATATTCAGATGCATCTGGAATGCAAAAGAAGACAACCAGGATGCGTTCGTTTGCCTTCAAGATTCAATCAAGAGTTGATTTTAGAGATTATTATGTTTATACATTTTATGTTTATACATTGCGGTCACTGAACAGTCAGGATGGCTGACCACTAAAAGTCGAACGAAGGGTGATCGGGAATAAAGTCACACTGAACTTACTTAATGTTTATCAAAGAGAGCCACGTCGCAAAAAAAAAAAAAAAAAAAAAAAAAAAAAAAAAAAAAAAAAAAAAAATGGCCTAGTACATTATGCATGAATGGCTTACTACTGGAATTAGTTTTCATAATACACTGTATTCTTAGGACTGATGACCATAGTAGTTGCAACGCCAGGTCACAGAAATATATCAGTGTTGTTTTTAAAATTATTACCCATGTCGGAAATAATTTTTCTATGTTCACTGCAAAGTAAAAATGACACATCACACAAATTAAGAGCCATTCTTATCTCTACCAAATCGGGGTACGTAGTTATTACGAAACGTAAATTTTTTCGACTAAACTGGCCCCAAAGTAAAAATGCCACGTCGCACAAATTAGAAGTAATTATTACTCATACCAAGATGGGTCGATCATACCAAATATAAAGGAAGGCCAAAATCATTCCAGCTAAGTTCTTAAGAGGCTTGGTGATTACACCAGTCTCTGAACTTTTCAAGAGGACAAGAGCCGATATAACTTCGGAAAGCAAAGTTTTTCAGGGTACGGAGTCACATTGCATCCTCCAACGCGGATAATGAAACTTTAATTATCTAAATTGTTTCATAATTATGGCTGCAATTTACTTGCTGTTAAGATTTCTCTTCAATTACGAGAGTTGAATTATACGTAGGAAACTAAGACAGCTAATGGTTGTTTTGGTTGTCTGTTAATCTCACTGGAGTTGTGCAAGGAAGGTATCTCTATACAGGGGTACACTTCATGAGAACTTTTCAAATATACTTAATTTTGGTCCCCAAGAGGCTTTTCTTTGACTATACATTGGAGTTTCTTATACTGCAATCCAATTTAAAGTTTGGTAGACTATCACTGAAAAACGTACCATATTGCACCATTTGCTAGGATTTCGTTACAATACAGAACTTGAGGATCCCATAACCTTGATAAAAACTACCATTTTAAACGGAAATATCTTTTCAGAGTCGATCAACTTAGCCTATTCCCATTTTATCAGGAAAAGTCTCGTCTTTTTCGAGACAAAAGGAAGACAATAAAAGGAAAATACAATAAACTCCAGCAATGCCTGGGATGGAACGTATGTCAGTCGGAAAACAATAAAAAAACAACGGGATGGGGGGAGGGGGGGTTCAGAAAGCGAAGGATGCACAAGGAGGATCAAAAGGATAATCGTAAAAATCGAAGGATACAGCCATGCATATTGAATTGGCATCATATGCAAAAGTCAGAATATCCTCCTACTATTATTTCCTTATTTATAAGGCACGTAAAGTTGCGGAATATGGATTAGGTCTAGATATTTATACTTATCTCAAATACGCAAGGACTTGCATACTACATATATCAGGGCATGAGGCACCGAAACCAAGATCTGAATATTTATACTTAATGTGAAAACGTATAGACTTGCATACATATAATAGTGAACATTGCACTGAAAGAAGCATAATTTCATTTTGGAATGGCACTGGAGCCTATGAGGTCATTCAGCGCTGAGAGCATACAATGGTAAAAACAATATAGGTATGGAAGCTGAAATTAGCGAGGAAGGCTTCGAGTGACGGCAAGTGAATACAAGGCATGATCAGACCTCCAGCTTACTAAAGATGCGCGCAAGATTTACCCTTCACGCATAAGTTGTAAACAATATATTCCTAGCTTATCGTAAATCAAAACGTGCTAAAATCTATTGTCAAATAGCGCATTGTTCACCAACGAAAATTAAAATGAATGCACTACATTTTATTAGCAATAATTTTTCTGTACTGTTTAACATACACATTATTTACTTTTTACATTTTCATTCTAATAAATAAATCATAAATATCCTATCCTAAAATTCCTGTATCTTTAACTCAACGCGAAACACCTTTCTCAGATCTTTTTAGGCTTTTCCATGGGGCTTTCCTACACCCCAAACAAGAACAACAGCAAGAACAACAACAACAACAATAAAGTAGTTTGTAGGCTTACTCCCCGAGTAAGCAATAAGTTGCAATTTATTAATTTTTGGCTCCAAATAACCTTTGCATTAAAAGTACTCCTCTCCACAAATATAATTGGACATCTTTGGATGGCATTTATAAAGTCCAGAAATGCTGATGAGTATTGGCAGATTATAGAAACAGATCTCGGCAGCGATCAAGTATAATCATTATCATACTTAACCTAAAATCAAATGCATCCAACATAGAAAATTGAAATCAATATTTAAGATTACCATGCTTCTTGAAGATTACATCGATAGGCTTTTGCTCCCGAATGTCGAAATAGATTTGCAATAAACATAAATAAACACACACACACACATATATATATATATAAATTATATGTGTGTGTGTGTGTGTGTGTATATAACATATATATATATATATATATATATATATATATATATATATATACATATATATATATATATATATATATATATATATATATATAATATATATATATATATATATATATATATATATACAAACAACTCATTCGTTTCATTTCATTTTCGTTTCCATTGTACTTCCGTATGTAGAAATATCATAGCTATGAGTGTCACTTGATATATACGGCGCGTTTTACCATAAAATTTCCATGTATATGCATCCGTGAGAGCACATACATTCATGTTCAAGCGTTCATATATATACATTGTGTCCATAAAGTCCCAGTACCCATATATATACAGTGTGTCCATAAAGTCCTAGTACCATTACGAGCAATAAATACTTGTAATGTACTGGCACTTTATGGACACCCTTTATCAACCATATGAACAGTTTCAACCACAAATATAAACACACGCCCATTCATTTTTAATAGTCGTATCTCGCCCGTCCCACCGAGGGAGCAAACGGATAACTTGTATGCACTGAATTTCATATTGCTTGGATCCTCTCGACCGAATTGGTCTGTTAAAAGATTATTTCTTCGCAGCGGATTGGGTTCGGCTAGATAACAATGGATTGCCATGGAGGGTCACCTGCTGGAAGTTATCTCTCTCTCTATTTCCACGAAGGGGTAATGCTCAATCCTAGGATTTTTCTCTCTCTCTTCTCTAGCGGTATGTATGTATGTGTGTGTATATATATATATATATATATATATATATATATATATATATATACTAATATATATATATATATATATATATATATAATATATATATATATATATATATATATATATATATATATACACACACATATTTATATTATATTATATATATATTAATATTATTATCTATAGATAAGATATATATTCTATATATATTATATATATATATAATTATATTATATATAATATATAATATATGCATATAATTAGTATATTATATTATATATATATAATATAATATTATTACACACATATACATAGATACATATATCTGAAGACTCTCCCCGCAGCCAAAACTCTTCATATCTACATATCACCACATCACGCTGCCATTCCCGCGATAGAAGTTACACACACACACACAGATACGAACCTGCGGGCGCAAATGCGCCCTCGGAATCAGATACATACAGCCAAGCCGGATAAAAGACCAGTTTGCCCAGAATCCGAAGCTCATCCAATTGGATGAGACCTCTCATCGCATCCATTCTGTGCTCAGAGGCTGGTAACGACATGTGGAGCGAGAGTGTTCCAGTTCGTGCGAGCATATGCATCTGTATAGTTCATTTGGGGATGAGAATTGGGTGAGGGGAAAGGTCACGGTAGGGGGCGGGGGGGGTGGGGGGAGGCGGGTCAGATGGCAAACGCTTACGTATGAGTGAAGTGGGTAGAATAGTATTATTAGATATTAATTATTATTTTATTGATATTATTGTATGCTGGAAGTAAACCTCTTTTAAACATGTTTTATTAAAAGTAATTGCTGCCTCAGCTGCGTTAATTTTATCAAGTTTCTTCTCTATTTTGCTAATTAGAAAAATAGAGAACCTCAGTAAAATTGAGGCAGCAATTACTTTTGATAAAACATTATTTATATTATTATTATTATTATTCTATTATTATTATTATTATTACATTTTATATTATTATTATTATTATTATTCAAAGAAGACTCATAATCACACGAGTCAATAAAATAGAAAAGTAAATCCACAGCGGTACGTCTGTTTGATTTTGTTATTTAAAATATATAAAAAATATAAAGTAAAAAGCTTTCGATGATCTGCACGGTCCTCCTTGTCAATCTTTAATATTATATATTTTGCTTAACAAATCAAACAGACATACTGCTGTGGATTTACTTTTCTATTATTATTATTATTGATTATATTATTATTATTATTATTATTATTATTATTATTATAGGGTCAAATGGCGGCCGTTTACGAATCGGATGCAGTGGGTAGATTACTATTATTATTATATTATTATTATTATTATTATTATTATTGTATGCTGGAAGTAAACCCTCTTTTAAACATGTTTTATTAAAAGTGATTGCTGCCTCAGCTGGACTCACCCTCTCACTTCAGTCCTTCACCCACCTCCGCCCAAGAGGATGTCTGAGGTTTATTCAGACGAAACGCCCGGAAAGAATCGAAAGAATAAAAAGAAATAGAATTAAACATCAATTCTTTCTGTAATAAAATCTACGGGATATACCCGACAATTTGACTACCCTAATTGAAATTTTTTTACCAATAAAATTCAATCGTTTGACCTAATTCAGATAAGTCAACCTTCGGTGCGTTGCTCACCAGTTTAAGCAATAATTAAAAAATAGAGAAGTACCTGTAAAAATTAATGCAGCTGAGGCAGCAATCACTTTTAATAAAACACATTATTATTATTATTATTATTATTATTCAGGACACGAAACCCTATTCATGTGGCACAAGCCCACAGGGGCTGTTCACTTGAAATTCAAGCTTCCAAAAAATATGGTGTTTATTTGGCTGCTGTCCTTGAAGGTTGGGCATTGTGAGTGTAGGGGGGAGGAGGGGTTGTTGGAGGAAGGGGGTGGGTGTTGGTTACGGGGGGGTTGGGGTGGGGGGTGGTAGGTTATTTGCGCATGCAACTCAGTTCCGCTCAGCGTTTTTCACAAAAGCGCTTTTTTTTTTTTTTTTTTTTTTTTTTTTACATCAAAAGAGCGACTGAAATTTGTATCGTAAGTGCATTAGCCAGACTTATCCGTCTGTTGGGCCTTGCCCACTAGTCCAGCGCTTGGAAAATCTTTCCAGAATTTGAAAAATTAACTCAAAGCTTGAAAGCTTGGAATAAAAATGTGAAAATCTCCGAAATCTCAAAACTGATGTACAGAAAGTCATGAAATAGACAATCTTGTCACAAATAAAAGCGGTTTCAGTTTGACAGCTGCTTAGTGTTCTTGTCACAACTCTCCTGTCCCATATGCGAGAAGTTTCCTTTAGAAGAAGACCGTGTCATTGCTTGTTGCACAACATGGAGCCACTGTAAGCAACAAGTGCTGAAAGACAGATGAAGTCCATCATTAAACTTCCCCTGAACTATCCTCCTTTAATGTCTGAGCATCAGCTTGATGACTTGCAGGAAGAGTGGAGGACCCTTATTTGGGCAAAGGAGACAGTGTATCACATGTTTTCTCAAGAAGTACCTGAATTTTGGCATCATAAATATATGTTTCGCTATATATTCACAGTAATGTATGCTATGAAAAGCATAGATTTCATAAGCATTAATATATTTGACCTACGTATGACCTAGAAAATCATGTTTCATTTAGGGACATTGGTAGGGAAAGAGTAATTAAGGAATATAATAGATGGAAATGGTCAGTCCAAGTTAAGTTTATTGTCTGACTTCATGTGTGGCTTTGTAATGCCTAACTCTTCAGCATGCTCTGTTGAAAGAATATTCTCCCAGTTAAATCTGGTGAAGACGAAACAAACTACGCTCTTTTGATGGTATGTTTTGTCGAGCTTTCTTTGAACATGGTTTCTATTTTGAATCCGCGCTTTCGTAATATACGCCCTTCCGCCTTTGGGAATTTATTTTTTTTTTCCAAGCTCCTTCTCCTGCATGTTTTCTAATTTCCAGGAGGTTCTGGACAGTGGCACTAGCGCCCATCATCGAGTTATATAAAATAGTGTCTTATGTCTGCTAAGGCGGCTGAAGTAAGCGGGAATCAAGAAACCCTTAACATTTGATTTTTTGATTCCCAGGAATATTCTTCTGTCTTGCTACCTAATTCTACGTTTGTTTTGTTGTCCCTGTTTTTGTTTAATATCGTATATTTGCCCTTTCTCTATGTTAAGTTTCCTTCCGTGTTTTATTCATGCTGTTTAATGCATTTTTTCCTGTCTAATTCCGTCGATAAATTATCTAAAATATTGTGACAATATAAATACCAAATGTGTTTTCATCTGTTATCCCTTACAAATTATATTTCGATGGGTTATTCGTACATGAATCACAAATATTTATGTAAAAAGCATTCCGAATATGAGCGTCAGTGAATATTCACGAATGTACCTAATTTTTTTCTCGGCAAAGAGCAGTTTCCTCTTTGAAAATGGTGACTCCAGATTTTTCCGAGTCGTCCTGAAAAATTTTTTTTTTTTCTAACGCTCCGTCCCTTAATGATGTTTCGGCTGCAACTGACGCTTTGATTTATAAGACAAAGTTGTTTCAACTTCCTTGAGACTTTATAGGGAGGGATTTGAATCCATCGCTTTTCTTTCTCTCTCTCTCTTGTTGTAGTGACACCAATATATATATATATATATATATATATATATATATATATAGATATATATATATATATAGATATATATATAGATATATGGTATAATATATATTAGATATATATATAGATATATATATATATATATATATATATATAGTATATATATATGATATATCTATAGATATATATATATATAGATATATATATATATAGAATATATATTATATATCAGATATATATATACATAGATATATATATATATATATATTATATATAGATATATAGATATATATATATAGATGCATATATATATATATTATATATATATATATATACTATATATATATATATATATATGCATATATATATATTATATATATTATATATTATATATAGTAGATATATATATATATATATATATATATATATCTATGCAACAGTACTAGCCACAATGCACTCTCAACTTCTTGAATTCTTTGCTCTTTTCTCGTAGTCAGGTCGGCACCGTGACCTCTTTGTGATTATGGGACCTGGGTTCGTTTCCCGGTACCAGACATCACAATTTCTTCAAAAATTTCTTTGAACTTGGATCTTCAGGCTTTGTAGTGTCAAGCGTATCAAAAAAGAGCAAAGAATTCAAGAAGTTAAGAGGGCATTGTGGCTATTACAGTTGTTCATATATATATATATATATATTGTATATATATATATATATATATATATATATATATATATATATATATATATATATATGTGTGTGTGTGTGTGTGTGGTGTGTGTGTGTGTGTGTGTGCGTGTGTGTATATACGTTTAAATAATCACAGTAGATGAACGTGACTTCATTATAGAAGCGAATACCACAGGAGAATGACAGGCAGGATGTCAGTACCAATAACATTCTCCTATTTATTCAGGCATCGTGGAGGCCTGAATAAATAGGAGAAAGCGCTTGGCACTGAACCTCTATACCTATCATTTCCTATGGTATTCGCTTACACACACACACACACACACACACAGCACACACACACACACACACACACACACATATATATATATATATATATATATATATATATATATATATATATATATATATATATATATTATGTGTGTGCATACATCCAACTGTTTCAGAAACTGAAGGAATGAAGACTAACTGAGCGAAACACGACTATCACTTCCGCCATCCATGCAGAACAGACAACACCAGCAGCATCTGCAACAGCATGGCAGCAGCAGCGGCAGCAGCTGTTCCCGGAGGACGTAGAGCGATGGGCCTCGTCGTTTCCTGCAGCATCCGAAAGCAATCACAATATCGATGACCCTGAGATCGAGGGGGAAGAGCCTGTAAAGATCGCACAAGCCTGCTCTGCAACCGCCCCTCTAACCCCCCACTGCCCCCTCTTTTACTCACCCCCAAGCCCCCCCCTCTCCACCACCCGCCCCAGCCACTTTGCGCAAAGCCAATTTATGGAGGATATTCGAATTTCGCTTTGGAATGAACGGAAAAATGTCCTCTTGATCACTGAGGAAACGAGGTGCTATGTATGTAGTATGTAATTTTATGTATGTGTGTGTATATTATAGTATTATTATATCTATATATAGTTATATTACTATATAGATATAGATATATATATATTATTATATATATATATTAAATATTATCTGTATTTAATAAACAATTTGCTTTTTAAAAAATAACCAGTAGATTCAGAAAAACATATTGTAAATATATAAATATATATATATATATATATATATATATATATATATATATATATATATACATACATACATTCATATATATATATATATATAGATATATATATATATATATATATATATATATATATATATATATAACGTATATATATATATATATATATATATATATATAATATTATTTACATGTATAATGTATATATATATTGGGAAAATACATATTTATTTATATATATTAAATGAATGTATTTTTACAATATATATACGTTATACACATATATATAATATATTTATGGAAGGTATATATAGTATATAAATATTATATATTTACAATATGTATTTAGAATCTACGAGTTACTTTTTACCAGAAATGTATTTTTTTAAATATTATACCATTATGCCTTCCAAACTTCTCCATTCCTACAATGTGGAAACGATTGTTTGGTAAGCAGGTGTCTGTGAAAGTATTTCATTTATTTATTTACTTATTTTTTTGTTTAATGGTCTGTCTGGGTCTGAGTTCCTCTCTCTGGATAGATTTCCCAAAATCACATTCTTTCTCTCTCGCGCGAAGAAAAAAAAAAAAAAAAAAAAAAAAAAAAAAAGGAGAAAGGAAACAGACGCGCGGGTTTTGAGTCCAGACTTATTTCTTCGTTTATTGGACGAGGTAAATTGGTTTAGGGGGTATCCGGCTGGGCACAATGGAAATTTACTGCCTGTAGGTTTATCCGATACAAAAAAAATAGGGTTGGCGTCGCATTTCTAGACAGCGATTTCGTCTGTAGAGCTTGTTGGGTGGGTCAGGCAACGGTGTGACGTCACTGTAGTGTCTGGGTCCTCCAGTGGCCGAGGTCGTATTTTGTCCTTGCCCTAGGGCGGGTCAGGCAATTGTGACGTCATTGTCGCGTCATCAATGACTTCACTACGGATTCATTTAGATCAACGCGAAGACAAGACGTCATCTTTGATATTTGTTTCGGGTATTGTGATAAATTCATATTTATCAAGTCATATGATACTATGAGTCTGTTTCTATACATCCCCCATGTATTTGAAGTTCCTCGTTGGACGAGTGGTTAAAGTGCTCGCCTACTGATTCGGTAGTCGCGAGTTCGATTCCCCGCTCTGCCAGCGTGAAATTAGAGAAATGTATTTCCGATTATTAGGAATTCATTTCTCGATATAATGTGGTTCGGATACCACAATAAGCTGTAGGTCCCGTTGCTAGGTAACGAATTGGTTCCTAGCCAAGTAAAAATATCTAATCCTTCGGGCCAGCCATAGGAGAGCTGTTAATCAGCTCAGTGGTCTGGTCAAACTAAGATGCACTTCCCTTTCCCATACATTTGAAATTATATGCTTGCGATAAATACATTATGCCATACAGCTACGGCATATATGGGTCTATAAAAGCTAAATGTCATTTTATTGCCGAAGATAAGCTAAAAGAAACCGATAAAGTTTGTGGAATGTTCTGAAAGAGAAAAAAATAATTCACCAGTGTGCTACGGGATATTTTAAAATTAAGGTATAAGAGAATTTTGCATCATAACAATATAGATTCATTAAATCAGAGTAGTACAGGTGTACAGTTAAGAGCGGAAGTTAATGATAAAATTAAAGGTGAGAGTTTGTCAAGTTATTAATTATATGGAGAGAAAAACTGTAGCTGACCCCGAAATACGAAATATTCAGTGGCCGGAAGGACACGGTACTTTTAATATATCAGAATGTTTTATTTTGAATTTATGCTAACTGACTCCTATAAACCGATTTACTATGGAAAAGCTGAAATATCAACTCGAATTCTAGGACGAGGGAAGGTTTCACAACTATGTAACAATAAATTAGGTGAAGGTGACTCTAAAAATGTTATATCGGTTAATACTAATGTAAATCAAAGTCTGAATTCGCGGGAAACTTGGGCTATCGATACAAATGAAATGTTACTAGTTTTTATAAAGGCTCTTGAACAATAAACAGTGAACTGTGGTTTCATAAAAGCACTCTAAAAGGGGACCTCAGGTCTGTGTATGAATGGGTATTTAAGTAACTCTTAATATATTCTGAAAGATTTGTAAAGCAAGGGCGCCCTCTTCCCATGTAAACAAGGGAACATTCTATAAGCTACTTATGAAAGGGAGCTTTCCAAAAGCTACTTAGGAAAATTGCTGTCACTGATATCTCTCCATATGGGTATGGTCTATATGTTACCAGTATCAAACGTGTGGTAAGCCACGTTCATAAGCGGCATTGGGCTTAGCCCTCATCACCCTTATGCCAGCTGACTGATGAACGCGGCCTTCTGCCTTCCTGTGACGTTTAATTGGGAGCCAGGTCGACTTTCCCATGAGCGAGATGAAGAGGAGGACAATTTTCGCTTGTTCACTTAATTTAGGAGGACATTTTTGGAAATGCAATTGACAAATCAACGGGATGAAGGTTTAGCAAAGGGAAATTTAAAGATATCTCTCTCTCTCCTCTCTCTCTCTCTCTCTCTCTCGCTTTCGTCTATTCTGCTCATCTCTTCTATCTCTCTTCGATGACATGACTATACCCTCACATAATTGGAATATCGGCAGGAGGTAAGATTTCATCCAATCACCACATTTCATTATACTGCACTGAGAGACAGAGAGAGAGAGAGAGAGAGAGAGAGAGAGAGAGAGAGAGAGAGAGAGAGAGAGAGAGAGAGGATAATGATAATCAAGTGATAGGCAAAGATACACAGGGTAATACTAAAGGACCTAAAGAATAAAATATTAGTTAAATGTATAATAAATAAAGATATGAACAGAGAGAGAGAGAGAGAGAGAGAGAGGTTCACAGAATAATGCAGGAGTTTCTAAAGAATACAGAAGGATATAAATGAATAAATAAAAGAGAGAGAGAGAGAGAGAGAGAGAGTTCCTAAAGAATAGAGAATTATATACTTGAATAGATAAATAAAGAGAGAGAGAGAGAGAGAGAGAGAGAGAGAGAGAGAGAGAGTTCCTAAAGAATAGAGAATTATACACTTGAATAGATAAATAAATAAATAGAGAGAGAGAGAGAGAGAGAGTTCCTAAAGAATAGAGAATTATATACTTGAATAGATAAATAAATAGAGAGAGAGAGAGAGAGAGAGAGAGAGAGAGAGAGAGAGAGAGAGAGAGAGTTCTTAAAGAATAAAGAATTATATACTTGAATTAGAATAAGATCAAAAAAAGGAAAAAAAGGGAGAGAGAGAGAGAGAGAGAGAGAGAGAGAGAGAGAGAGAGAATAGCGGACGAAACCAAATCAGCCAGACTAAAGTGGCTCCCTTTTCGTTCTCTACGCACCAATGAATAGCGGCTCTAACTTCCGCCCTTTCAGCGGGTGATAAACTTTCGTAACAGTTGGAATAGCTCATTCCGTACACAAACGTCAAACAGAATCACCTCTCTCTCCCTCTCTCTGTCTCTCTCTCTCTCTCTCTCTGTCTCTCTCCCCGATTCTTTCTTTCTCCGGTTCTCTCCATCGGTCTCTCTTTCTCTACCTGAATCTCTCTCTCTCTCTCTCTCACTCTCTCTCTCTCTTTCCCCATTCTTTCTATTCTTGTCTTCTTCCTCGGTCCTCTCTTCACCCTGAATTTTCTTGCTCTCTCTCTCTCTCTCTCTCTCTCTCTCATTCTTTCTATCTCTGTCTCTCTCCCTCGGTCTCTCTTTCTCTACCTGAATTTCTCTTTCTCTCTTTCTCTCTCTCTCTCTCTCTCTCTCTCGTAAGTGATGACATAAGGGTAAATACGGAGATATTATATAAAATATTGGAGAAAATAGTGGAAAAATATATACCGAAGAAGAAAAGTAAACATCAGTCATGCATACCAAGAGACAGAAGGATCTTGTTCCAGAAAATCAGAAAGTGGAAAAAAGGTCTTGCAAAAGAAAAAAATGCATGGAAAGTTATAGAACTAAAGAGTAAGATAGAAAATGCAGAACAAAAGATTATACAATCAAAAGAAAATGAAAAACGGGACTTGGAAGAAAAAACCCTATTAAATATCAAGCAAAACCCCAAACTATTATACTCATATGCGAAGAAGATGAATAAAAGAAGAATAGAAATAGGCCCTCTGAGAATTGAAGGGAGATTAACGAATGAAAAAAAGAAATTTGCAACATACTGGCAGAACGATATAAGAGAGAATTCACCCCTAGAATAGATAATGAAGATAATGATATAGAAGTAAGGGATGAAAATAGTGAATATTTAGCTGACATAGATATTAATGAAGCTGATATTGTGCAGGCTATTAATGAAATTAAAAATGGAGCTGCTGCAGGGCCTGATGGAATTCCTGCTATTTTGTTAAAGAAAGTAGTTCATTCTATCGCAAAGCCACTTGCAATATTATTAAGACAAAGTGTAGATACAGGCAAGATTTATGATGAGCACAAATTAGCATATATTACCCCTACTTTCAAAAGTGGATCAAGACTAGAGGCAAGTAATATAGGCCTGTAGTCTAACATCACATATTATGAAAGTGTATGAAAGGGTAATGAAGAAAAATATTATGAAACATTTAATAAAAAATAATTTGTTTAATAAAGGACAACATGGTTTCGTACCCGGAAAAAGTACACAAACTCAACTGTTAGTCCACCGTGAGAAACATATTCAAAATAGAAAAGCGGAAATGAAACAGATGTGGTTTTATTTAGACTTTGCAAAAGCTTTTGATAAAGTAGACCATAATATATTAGCGAAGAAAATTAGAAAACACAATATCGTGGATAAAGTAGGAAGATGGTTAAAAGAATTTTTACACAACAGAAAAACAGATAGTTATTGCAAACGACGAGAAATCGGATGAAGCCAAGGTAATATCCGGTGTGCCGCAAGGTACGGTGTTAGCTGCAATACTGTTTGTTATTATGATTGAAGACATAGATAATAATGTTAAGGATTCGGTAGTGAGTAGTTTCGCAGATGACACAAGAATAAGTAGAGAAATTACTTGTGATGAAGATAGGAACGCTCTACAAAGAGACCTTAACAAAGTATATGATTGGGCAGAGGTAAATAGGATGGTATTTAACTCTGATAAATTTGAATCAATAAATTATGGAGACAGAGAAAGAAAGCTATATGCTATATAAGGGACCTAATAATGAGACCATCACAAATAAGGAAGCAGTTAAAAGACCTTGGTGTGATGATGAATAGGAACATGTATGCAATGATCAAATAGCAACTCTGTTGGCAAAATGTAAAGCAAAAATGGAATGTTGTTACGGCACTTCAAAACAAGAAAAGCTGAACACATGATTATGCTTTATAAAACATATTGTCGTAGTCCACCCCTTGAATATTGCAACTAGATATGGTACCCACACTATCAAAAGGATATTGCAACAAATAGAGTGTGTACAAAGGTCCTTGTTTACAGCTAGAATAGAAGAAGTTTAAGGACCTAGACTACTGGGAAAGACTACAATTCTTAAAATTATATAGTCTAGAAAGGAGAAGAGAACGCTACATGATAATTCAGGCCTGGAAACAGATAGAAGGAGCAGATCAGAAAATATTCATGAACTAAAAATATCAGAAAGAGCAAGCAGAGGTAGATTAATATGCCCAAAACTATACCAGGAAAAAAAAATAAGGAAAGCACACAGGACATTAATCCACTACGCACCAGCATCGATAATGCAGCGTCTATTCAATGCGTTGCCAGCTCATCTGAGGAAAATATCAGGAGTGAGCGTATGTGTTTAAGAATAAGCTCGACAAATATCTAAACTGCATCCCAGACCATCCAAGATTGGAAGATGCAAATATACCGGAAGATGTACTAGCAACTCTCTGGTAGACATTAGAGGTGCCTCACACTGAGGGACCGGGGCGGGGCAACCCGAACAAGATGTAAGGTCTGTAAGGTAAGGTAAGGTCTCTCTCTCTCATTCTTTCTGTCTCTGTCTCTGTCTCTGTCTCTCTCTCTCCCTCGGTCTCTCTCTCCTTGATTCTTCTCTCTCTCTCTCTCTCTCTCTCTCTCTCTCTGTGTCTTTGTCTCTGTTTCTCTCCCTGTTTCTTTTTATCTTTGTCTCTCTTCCTCGGTCTCTCTCTCTCTCTCTGTCTGTCTGTCTGTCTGTCTGTCTGTCTGTCTCTCTCCCCGATTCCTTCTATCTCTGTCTCCCTCAGTCTCTCTCTCCCGGATTCTCTCTCTCTTTCTCCCCCGATTTTCTATGTCTGTCTCTCTCCCTCGGTCTCTCTCTCTCCCTGATTCTCTCTCTTTTCTCTCTCTCTCTTTCTCTCTCTCTCTCTCTCTTTCTCTCTCTTTCTCTCTGTCTCTATTCTCGTCTCTCTCTCTCTCTCTCTCTAATCTCTCTCTCTCTCTCTCCGATTTCTTTCTATCTCTGTCTCTTTTCCTCGGCTCTCTCCCTCGTCTCTCTCTCCCGATTTCTCTCTCTGTCTGTCTGTCTCTCGTCTGCTCTGTCTCTCTCTCTCTCTCTCTCTCTCTCTCTCTCTCTCCCGATTCTCTCTATCTCTGTCTCTCTCCCTCGGTCTCTCCCGGATTCTCTCTCTCTCTCTCAGTGCCATTTTCCTTGGTGAGACGTTCCCGCACACAGTCTGATTAATCAACAGATATCACACGTTTAACATACGTCTGGACATTGAAAAATATCTAGAAGTGTTCGTGAACAGTCGGTGATAAGATTAGTGTGAAAATAGTAGGATAAAGCGTCTACTAAGTTAGTTTATCAAGTGAAATACTGTAAATCAGATCAAGATGGCAGTAAGTTCCAACTGTGGTAGGAAATGGCGAAATTTAGCGTGTCTGGCAGATTCGCAATACGATGAGGTAGCAGGAAGGAAGCTGGCATTTCTCATCTAGGAGATCAACAACAGCCCTAACCAAAAAGATACAAAAGCATTCATAGACATATTAGAAGGATACGATCCTTCAAACTGGAACAAATCAACAGAAAACATCTTCAAAATAATTGAAGAAGTTCCAAATAAAATCCAAGTGGTCAAGAGGCTCATAAAGAAAATTTACATCAATCAACATATTCTGACAAATGAAATGAATAAGGTGAACATTGTGAATATCCTAATTGATGCAATAGGAAAAAGAATGCCAAAAGCATGCAAACTGTGTAAGGTGTGGTATAGCATAGTTAATCCACAAAACCTGATCAGTAAATGTTCTGCATACAACATTCTGACACATCATCAATGTGCTGAATAATGCAAAATTTGAGAAAGGATACCAGAATATTTTGCTCAACATGTCTATCATGGATAGACAATGTTATTAAATCAAGACTGAATGTACAAATAGTTGAGGATGAAGAGGAAGAGGAAGAAGAAGAAGAGGAAAATGGAAGAGAAGTAAACAAAACTAAAATGACAGAAAAAAATAAGGAAAACAAAGAACAAGATAAAAGTATGGATGCAGAGATACTCATCGATACTACATATGAGGCAATCAAGCAGCATACATACGAAGAAATAAATTACGACATGACAATACAAAAGAAAATCCCGAAGAGGCTCTACCCAGATCTGCACATTGATGGGAAAGAGGAAAAAATTGACAAGAAAGACAAAGTCTGCAACCTTTTGAAAAGAGGGCATTGCAGATTCGGAGAAAGATGTTACTACTAACATCCCAAGGTATGTCACAACTATGAAATCTATGGTAAATGTGCATACCTAGACAGCTATGAGGATGATTGCAGAGATCTACATCCAAAACTATGCAAAAACCTAAAAGAAGGAAAAAGATGTAAGTTCAACAAAAAATGTAAATATATGTACCCTGTAGCCATGAATTAAAATCAATTAAATAATCAATCAAATAATAAAATCCAAAATAAGAAATAAACAAATAAAGAGAGGCACAAAGAATATGAGGTGAAGGAAAAAAACAAGCCATCACCGTGATATGGTGTGTCAGCAAAGAATTTCCAAGCATCAGCTCCAAGATACAGCTCAAGAGATAAATAGTGTATTTATGATGCAAGAGGATATTGCAGATACGGAGAAAATTGCAGATTCAGACACAAAATGAATAATTATGATGAAGGAAGATCAAATATTATGGAAAAGTTAGATTTTTTAATGTCAGAATTTTTGGAAATGAAGAAAAGAACAACGTACTAGTACAGGAAAGAGACGTGGGAAAATCCTTATTATTACCCATATTAAATGAAGGAGAAAACACGCAAACCATCATAGTGATGAATGCACGGGGTTTAGTTACGAGTAACTCAAAAAGAAAAATAGAGTACTTAGAAGAACTAACCCAAATCGAAAAGAAAATAAATATAATGAATATAAGTGACACCTGGTATTCCCAAGAGACTCGGAATGACGATCAAATAAAAGGGTTCAAAACTTATAGAACAGATAGAAAAGATAGGAATCAAGGGGGAACCGCAATATATGGGAAAGACAAAAAACAAGGAAAAATATATGAGAAATATAGTAACCCAGAATGTGAAAAACTAATTAGCGGTTAGAATTGAATCTGAAAAAGTAATGAACATAGTATATAGACCCCTAATACTAGGAGAGTTTGACATAATAATAGAAAAATTGGATGATATATGTAGAAATCACAAGGACTTGACTATTCTCCTATCCGGAGACTTTAACTTTCCTTTCGTAGACTGGAAAGAACGAATAGGAGATTGTGGTTGTATTTCTACATATAAAAAGAGAGTAATAGTAGTGCAGAAGATAAGAGGCAATTCGAAAAGCTATTAGATATGCTACTAGAATACAACATTCAACAAATAAATCACCTGCCAACAAGCAAAGTTTTTTTTTTTTCTAAGTACTTTAGACCTAAGTATTTTTATGAACGAGGTGAATTATGTTAAAAAAATAATAGTTTATAATGCGAGTATTTCAGACCATAATGTCATAGAATTAACAGTTCATTCAAAACAATGAGAAAATAGATATAAGCAAGAAATGAAAAAGTTGGGAAGGATATGGAAAATACAACTTCTACGTAAAAAAAATATAAAATGGTCAGAAATAAATGAAGAATTAAACAAAGATTGGGATAACATTTTCGTAAGTGATGATATAAAGGTAGAATACAGAGATTATATAACATATTAGAGAAAATAGTGGATAAATATATACCGAAGAAGAAAAGTAAAACATCAGTCATGCATACCAAGACACAGAAGGATCTTGTTCCAGAAAATCACAAAGTGGAAAAAAAGGTCTTGCAAAAGGAAAAGGCAAAAAAATGCATGGAAAGTGATAGAACTAAAACAAAAAGTAATATAGAAAATGCAGAACAAAAGATTATACAATCAAAGAAAATGAAAAACGGGACTTGGAAGAAAAAACCCAGTAAATATCAAGCAAAACCACAACTATTATACTTGTATGCAAAAAAGATGAATAAAAGAAGAATGGAAATAGGCCCTCTAAGAATTGAAGGGAGATTAACGAATGAAAAAGAGGAAATATGCAACATATTGGCAGAACGGTATAAGAGAGAATTCATCCCTAGAATTGGTAATGAATTAAATGATATAGAAGTAAGGGACGAAAATAGTGAATATTTAGCAAACATAGATATTAATGAAGCTGATATTGTGCAGGCTATTAATGAAATTAAAATGGAGTTGCAGCAGGGCCTGATGGTGTCCCTGCTATTTTGTTAAAGAAAGTAGTTCATTCTATCGCAAAGCCACTTGCAATATTATTAAGACAAAGTGTAGATACAGGCAAGATTTATGATGAGCAAAAATTAGCATATATTACCCCTGCTTTCAAAAGTGGATCAAGACTAGAGGCAAGTAATTATAGACCTGTGAGTCTAACATCACATATTATAAAAGTTTACGAAAAGGTAATGAAGAAAAATATTATGAAACATTTAATAAAAAATAATTTGTTTAATAGAGGACAACATGGTTTCGTACCCGGAAAAAGTACACAAACCCAACTGTTAGTCCACCGTAAGAACATATACAAAAATATGAAAAGCCGAAATGAAGCAGATGTGATTTATCTAGACTTTGCAAAAGCTTTTGACAAGGTAGACCATAATATATTAGCGAAGAAAATTAGAAAACATAATATAGTAGATAAAGTAGGAAGATGTTTAAAAGAATTTTTACACAACAGAAAACAGATGGTTATTGCAAACGATGAGAAATCGGATGAAGCTAAGCTGATATCCGGTGTGCCACAAGGTACGGTGTTAGCTGCATTACTGTAATGTTAAGGACTCGGTAGTGAGTAGTTTCGCCGATGACACAAGAATAAGTAGAGAAATTACTTGTGATGAAGATAGGAACGCGCTACAAAGAGACCTTAACAAAGTATATGACTGGGCAGAGGCAAATAGGATGGTACTTAACTCTGATTAAATTTTGAATCAATAAATTATGGAGACAGAGAAGAAAGCTATATGCATATAGGGGGACCTAAAAATGAGACAATCACAAATAAGGAAGCAGTTAAAGACCTTGGTTGTGATGATGAATAGGAATGTTATTGCAATGATCAAATAGCAATTCTATTGGCAAATGTAAAGCAAAAATGGGAATGTTTGTTACGGCACTTCAAAACAAGAAAGCTGAACACATGATTATGCTTTATAAAAACATATGTTCATAGTCCACTTGAATATTGCAATATGATATGGTACCCACACTATCAAAAGGATATTGGACAAATAGAAGTGTACAAAAAGGTCCTTTACAACTAGAATAGAAGAAGTTTAAGGATCTTGAATACTGGGGTGGGAGACTACAATCCTTAAAATTATAGTCTATAAAGGAGAAGAGAACGCTACATGATAATTCAGGCATGGAAACAGATAGAAGGAATAGCCGAAAACATCAATGGAACTAAAAATATCAGAAAAAGCAAGCAGAGGTAGATTAATAGTGCCCAAAACTATACCAGGAAAAATAAGGAAAGCATACAAGACATTAATCCACTACGCACCAGCATCGATAATGCCGCGTCTATTCAATGCGTTGCCAGCTCATCTGAGGAATATATCAGGAGTGAGCGTAGATGTGTTTAAGAATAAGCTCGGCAAATATCTAAGCTGCATCCCAGACCATCAAAGATTGGAAGATGCAAAATATACCGGAAGATGTCCTAGCAACTCTCTGTTAGACATTAGAGGTGCCTCACACTGAGGGACCTGGGGCAACCCGAACAAGATGTAAGGTCTGTAAGGTCTGTAAGGTCTCTCTCTCTCTCTCTCTCTCGCTCTCTCTCTCTCTCTCTCCCCCGATTCTTTCTATCTCCGTCTCTCTCCCCTCGGTCTCTCTCTCTCCCTGATTCTCTCTCTCTCTCTCTCTCTCTCTCCCTGTTTCTTTCTCTCTCTCTCTCTCTCTCTCTCTCTCTCTCTCGGTTTCTCTTTCTCTCCCTGAATCTCTCTCTCTCTCTCTCTCTCTCTCTCTCTCTCTCTCTCTCTCTCTCGTAAGCAAATAGTTCCCGAAGCGACCTAAATTGAGCCATGTAGCTCCTGAGCTGCCCAAATTCTAGCTGTAAGTTCGAAAAGAGAAAGGAGAACTGTAATTCCATGACACACTACACTACTTCTACACACGCACACACAAACACAAACACACATATGTATATGGTATATGTGTATATATATGTGTGTGTATGCATAAGCTCCTTTGGAGAGTAGAATTCCAAAGCTAAAGGGCTCATCAATGATGAAACATGAGTATCAATAACAGACAGAATAACATGTAAGAAAAAATAACAAAGTAGGATTTTCCAGTATCTGGTTTCTTGCCTTTCATTTCCTCCTTCCTTCTTTCTTTCCTTCATATGCTCCTTCTTCCATTTCCTCTGGTTTGTTTCAATGTTGTTGAGCGTTGAATACGAAGTCTTTTACAATGGCTTTCCACGGAACAACTAAATATCATATTTACGTCATCGTTTCATTACAAAATCCTTGGCGTTAAGAAAGCTGTTCAAGAAGCATGAGCAATTTTCTTTTTTATTTCCTGAAACGAGTCAAAAGATTCATACATTTAAGGAGCATCCGGAATGAAATATCTATAAAACCGAGGGGTACTGAAACTCATAAGAATAACCAAAACTGCTGAAATTACCAGCATATCGAGAACTGCTTTGTGGGTGGCATAATATGGGCAGATATGAATGCAAAGGATGATCAGAATCATGAGAAACGACGCATTTACAATTGGCTAACTGGGTTACGGTGCCAGAGGTTAATATGAAGGTCAGGGATAATATATTTAATTAGGCGAATCAGCTGCAGAAGACAAAGTTGGGTAAAAATATTAACACGTAAAAAATGTCGAGTTTTCTGTATAGAGCATTATCAAGGCCACCGAAAATAGATCTAATGGATCTATCTTTCGATGGGCTCGGTATAATGCAGTATGAGCCGCGGCCCATGAATATATAACCACGACCCGGTGGTGGCCTGTTCTGTATCGTTGCCAGACGCACGATTATGGCTACTTATAGCCTTAAATAGAATTAAAACTGCCGAGGTTAGAACGCTGCATAAAGCAGAGTGTAATATATATATATATATATATATATATATATATATATATATATATATATATATATATATATATGTATATTTATATATAAATATATGTATATTTATATATATATATATATATATATATGTATAGTTATATATATATATATAATATATATATATATATATATATATATATATATATATATATATATATATATATATATATTTGCACCAGCTATAGTCGGAGTCACATGGCAGACAACGTGAGAGAGAGAGAGAGAGAGGAGAGAGAGAGAGAGAGAGATATATAAATATATGTATATTTATATATATATATATATATATATATATATTTATATATATATATATATATATATATATATATATATATATATATATATATATATATATATATATATTTGCACCAGCTATAGTCGGAGTCACATGGAGACAACGTAGAGAGAGAGAGAGAGAGAGATATTGCACTTTATAAAAAAACAAGGGAACAGGAACAAAGTCCACATTGCAGAAAACGAGAGAGAGAGAGAGGGAGAGAGAGAGAGAGAGATTACTTATTTATACAAAAAACAAGGAAATAGGAACAAAGTCACACTGCAGACAACGTGTGTGTGTAAGACAGAGAGAGAGAGAGAGAGAGAGAGAGAGAGAGAGAGAAATATTATGCCTTTATACAAACAAACAATTGCAAAAGGAACTGAGACACATTGTGGACAATTTAATTGACCCTCCTCAGATGAGTGGAGGAAAAAAAGACATTATAATTACTCGTGTAAAGGGATTTGCAGAAAACCACTAACTGATAGGATGAATTAGGTCGTACTTAATCCCCGAGGGTATTGAATATACGGGTCGTTTCCGAAGTGGGTTTCATGAAGGCCTTATCTATTCAGTTCTCCTTTCATGACACTGTGCACCAATTAATATAAATTGCCTTCTAAATTGGCGATATGGTTGCCTTCGTCTCCTGAATACGGCCTCGTCTCATAATGCGACTGAAGTTACTGAAAAGATGAAATGTGACGTCATTCGGATGTCATATTTAATTTGTTGTTCATTGAATTAAATTGAATGTAGAATTTAGGCCAAAGGCCAAGCACTGGGACCTATAAGGTTTAACAGGAGGAAAACCTCGCAGTTGCACTATGAACCAATTGTTAGTTTATAATCGAAATTATTCTACCTATAACAAGGAAATCACATGAAACGAGCGGCCGTCTCTCCAAGTGTATTTAAATGACTAATGTGATTGGAGTTATTGAGAATATCAGATATGACATAATTAGCATGTCTAATTATGACGTCATTTATAAAAAAAATTCTTACGCAATTTTTTTTTTTCAGGAAATGACATGAATTTAGTAGCCGCTTCTCCATGCAATCAAACAAATAACTTCATCTTTGTGGATTTTCGATTAACTGAGAATCACTATAGTAGATTCACATCAACCGTGCTGATAGAAATTTATTTCTCGATAAAATGTTGTTCGGATCCCACAATAAGCTGTAGGTCCCGTTTCTAGGTATCCAATTGGTTCCTAGTTACGTAAAAATATCTAATCCTTCGGGCCAGCACTAGGAGAGCTGTTAATCAGCTCAGTGGTCTGGTTAAACTAAGAAATACTTAACTTAACATTAACCGTGCATCTGATGTCTAGCCCCGTCCCTTACGACACTCTTGATTGGGTGTTGATAAGCCAGTCACGTCACCGGGCTGGAAACTCTCAGTCTCTCCAGAGAATTCACACAGGTGGGATGTATGTTCTAAAAGTATGAACTCTCTGGAGAGACTGAGAGTTTGATTGGCTTATCAACAGCCAATCAGGAGCGTCGTGAGGGACTGGCCTAGACATCAGATGCACAGGTATTGTGAATCTACTATAGAATCCAGGATGCTTTACATGAATGTGATGTTCCTTAACTCCATGAATCTTTTGACTTGTTGTCAGAAATAAAACAGGAAATTGCTCACAATTTGTAAAAGCTTTCTTAACGCTAAGGATTTTGGAATGAATCGAAGACGTAAATCTGATACTTAGTTGCTCCGTGTAAAGCCATTGGAAAAGACTTCCCATTCAACGCAAAACAAACTGAAAGGAACCACAGGAAATGGAGGAAGAGGCATAACAAGGAAGGAAGGAAGGAAGCAAGGAGGAAATGAGAGGAAAGAAATCAAGTTAAAATCTTCACCAAAAAGGTAAAAAAAAAAAAAAAAAAAATAAAAAAAAAAAAAAAAAAAAAAAAAAAAATCTGAACAAATGCCAAACTGAAACGAAGCTGGGAATTGGAGGAATATGCATAAGAAGAGAGGGAAGAAGGAAATGAGAGAGAGAGAGAGAGAGAGAGAGAGAGAGAGAGAGAGAGATTTCTAACGTTGCCCAGAAGTGCCAAGAAGGAGCCCGCAAGTGAAATTTCGGAGGGGATCCTGGCAGCGTAA
>NC_087211.1:88432505-88437505 GCF_015104395.2 Macrobrachium nipponense | reverse complement strand
TGACTTTGAATGGTCCCCGCCGGAAGGGGTCGGGGCGGGGTGGGGGGTTTTTGGGGCGGAGGAAAGGTTTCCTGAAGGAGAGCTCCTATATACATTTCAGGCCGCCGGAAATAGCTATTGCTCTTGGATGCTCCCGGAAATCGTGAGATAGACACAGCATTTTTCCTGTCATAAGGAAAGAAATTAAAGGACTTATTCACCACGCACTTCATTCTATAACACTACATGACGATGATATAAGAGAACTATTACTTTACTTAAATGGTCATTTGTACTGTATTGCCTAATGCCTTTTTTTGTAATTGGTATATATATTACGTTCTTTACGTAAGTGGTCAGTTGTGCTGCATTGCCTAATACCTATTTTTGCAATTGGCATATATATCACGTTTTCTGGTACCAGGCTCATATGAACTTGGTTAGACTTATCTAGTCATTTTCATTTCCTTTATATCGCCTCCAGCTAGGTTAGGATTGGGGTCAATAGCCCCCTCCTAATCCATGTTTGTTTCTTTGTCTGTTTATGTGCTGCAAAAATACTTGGTGATGGGATGAGTAGGATAATAATTTAGTTCCTTCCTCTAAGTATCTCCAGGAAGATTTGACAATCCGCCTCCCTAGAATCCATCTTGGGAACGATAAAGTATGATAATGGCAGCAGAATTAATGTTGTCTGACAGACTTAGTCAGTATTGACTTTAATATAATTTGGTCGACTTGTTGAATGCGTTCAGGACACATAAGACTAATTTTTTTTTTTACATTATTTTGAACAACATTTGGGTGCATTTACATTAATATTGTGGTTGGTTTTTATTATTTTTTTATGTTTGCATGTATTGGTATTTTTGGGGTATTTTTCAGTATTTTACTATAAACTTTGATATTAATACTGATTTTCAGCTTTTTTCTGTCTTTACATGAGTTGGAGGTGTTGAGGTATGTATTTCCATTGATATTATTGTTGTTTATAATTTTTTATGTTCGTATGTATTTTTGGTATTTTTCGGATTATTGTTGGTATTTTCCCGCTATTTTCAATAAACATGGTCATTAATAATGATTTTGAAATATTTTCTGTGTATTTACATGATTTGGAACAGTTTTATGGTGTATTTCCACTGATATTGTTGTCGTTTTTTTTATCATTTTTGAAGTTCGTCTATATTTTTGGTATTTTTTTGGAATTTTCCTAAACACTTACAAATCTGACACTTACACACAAAAAACTATGGTCTTTAGCTTTGAAGTGCAACAAACCCCATATTAATACCTATTATAGTTACTGAGCTACAATATTTTAACTTTAACTTGCAATTACTAATTTTTTTAAAAACGGCGCTTAGCACCTCCTGGTTCTCGGCTACTCAAATATGAAGACTATAAGCCTTTTAGTAAGCAAAGATAATAAGGTATTCAGTTGAATAATCACAGCATACGAAGCGGAAAAGAATTACGATATATCAAACGAAATAAAGAAAAATAATCTTCATTAAAGTCATGGACGAAGTGACAATCTTGTGGTGAGAAGATTCGCTTTCAAATGTAAATCTTCTTATTATCATTACCGCACACAGTCGTCCTACGTGTTACTTGTTGTTGTTCCCGCGTCAGCATTACGGAAGCAATTATCTTAATTAATGTCCTGGGAACCATTAATTTTGCCTAATGGCGCTAAACCTGACTCCTCCAAGGTTGTGATAAAAAAAAACTTATTACATATTTCCCGTTTTTATCTTTTTTAATAATTTTGCTAATGCGCTAAACTTGACTCCTCCAATGTTATGGAAAAAAAATCTTGTTTCATATTTTCAGTTTTTATAGTATTAATAATTTCAAATAGATTTCATTATTATTTAATGCATTTCAGTGTTATAGTTTTCATCTTAATAATTTTTAGTATAGAATATTCGTTATCATTCAATTCATTCTCTTTCTAATAACGCTAAACTAGACTCCTCCAGTGTTGTAATAAATAAAAAAAAAAATAAATAAATAAATAAAAAATTACTTATTTCAGCTTTTCAGTTTTTTTCTTTGTAATAATCTTAAATGGATTTCATTATCATTGAATTCATTTCAGTGTAATAGTTTTTATCTTTTGAATTATTTGTAGAAGAGTATCTGTCTTTGATAATAAAATTCTCCCCCAGGCGACAGTAGGGACATGGCACACCCACCCACCCTGTGCAAACCGGTTCGTCTGGCCCAGGTGGGGCAGGGTAGGTAGGGGAACATGAGGGTAGGGGAAACATTCACTCTGGTGCAAACCTGTTTGTCCGTCCCCCGGTTGCAGCGAGGTAGGTAGGGGATCGTCGATAGGGAAGGGGAGACAGCGGCTCCGAGTTCCAACGTGCGTAGCGCACGTGCCAAAAAGCTTATTCAGTGATATTTCATTCATGCTGATTCTAATATGCCAACGCTAGATTTCAAGTAAACATTACCTGACTGAAAAACTATACATCATTTTTAGCAGAGACTAAATAGCTCTGAAATACTAATATTGATCACTGAAGAATTCGTAGCTTATTAACTGTCATGACAAATGGGTAAATGTGACATGTGTTTACGAAATGATCGAGGGAGCAATTTTACGGCCGTGTTACCCTGCATTTACCCACCAGCCTCCTCATTTGTCTTATCCGACGGCTGTGTTTGTTATACTTGTTGGTAAGTGATACATTCATACATACATACATACATACACGCACGCATGCATACATATACACAAGTATATATATGTAGTATATATGGATACACATACACAAAACATATATGTATATACATACATATATGCTTTGTGCGTGTATGCATATATGCTTAATATATAAGCTGGTATGCTTGTGTATGTGTATGCATGCGTGCTTGTATGTATGTATGTATGTAGTAGTATCCCTTGCCTGCAGATATATATATATATATATATATATATATATATATATATATATATATATATATATATATATATATACATGACTGGTAAAAATGTTCTGTTACAACAGAATTCCATCTAAAAAAGGGAGCCCATAAAAACGCCAAAATATAGAGAGAAAAGTACTGTATTTCAGAGACTGCTGTCTCTCTCTTCATTCATATACCTAAGAAGAGAGACGGCAGTCTCTGAAATATAGTACTTTTCTCTCTATATTTAAGTGTTTTTGTGGCTCCTATGATATATATATATAATATATATATATATATATATATATATATATATATATATATATATATATAGTTGTGTGCTTGCCGGTGTTTATGAGACTATACTTTGTTTGTTTTTCATCTGTCCTGTGATGGTCGCACATGGCAACAATGCGTCCCGGACTTTAAATAGTTACGCTATATGTAAGTTTTAGGTAAAATAAAAGCGTATCTACGTGTACATTTGCAACTGAAAAGCGTTTTAATAATTTACTGTAAGCGAATTAGACCGTTAATATTCGAATAGGATATTATGCAGCGTTTACCATGGGCAAACACCGCAGGCGGATGGACAGATGAAAAAAAACAAAAAGAGGGTTTTTTTTATAGAAGGCTATCTGAAGATACTATAAAAAAACCTTTATACAAACACATCACACACACACACACACACACACACACAAAAGAAACTGGAAAAACTACGCAGTCGCAACATAATACAGGGTGGGGCGCGGAAACTTGCCGATTTGAAAATTAAATAAAAACCTGTTCACACTTCACAATTCTTTATCCTTCTTTTATGCCTTTCACACAACATAGGAGATTTACTTTTACACTGTTTTAAAGACAATATCTTTTAAATGTCCACCTCCATTGTCAATATACTGATTCAGACGATTTCGGAAGCTTTGGTCTACTCTCTCCAGCATGTCGAGCGCTATGTGACAATGCTCAGGGAGTTTTTTATGCCTGCTCTCATTAATATGGACCTGGATAATGACAACGTGTGGTTCCAGCAAAATGGGGCCACAGCCCACACTGCACACATTTCAATGGGATTCCTGAGAGAAGCTTTACCCGACCGACTGATTTCCCTGAGAAGAGACTTAAACTGGCCTGCGCGCTCACCTGATTTAGCACCCTGTGATTATTTTCTGTGGGGATATCTCAAATGCCTGATTTATTACGACCGTCCGCAGACCCTGGAAGACCTACAGAACGCCATCCCAACTGAAATAGCCAAGATACCGCATGCTGGAGAGAGTAGACCAAAGCTTCCGAAATCGTCTGAATCAGTGTATTGACAGTGGAGGTGGACATTATAAAGATATTGTCTTTAAAACAGTTTAAAAGTAAATCTCCCATGTTGTGTGAAAGGCATAAAAGAAGGATAAAGAATTGTGAAGTGTGAACAGGTTTTTATTTAATTTTCAAATCGGCAAGTTTCCGCGCCCCACCTTGTACGAGAGATAGTAAACAGTCTTACAATAATGCCGAAAATTCTCGCAAGCATTTTGTTCCCCTGACTGATAAGCCTGAAACGCCCAGTCTTGTTGTCGTGCGAATTCTCGGAAGCTCTCTTAGTGTGTGGCACGAAAATGGGGAGGTGGGGGGGGGGGGGGGGGGCGTCTTCCTTCGTTTAATTTCTTCCCGTGAATTCAAGCTCATGAGGCGTTATTCAACTATTATTGGACAGGTGAGGTATAATTTCCTACCTACGGTAAAGTGTTCTCAAAATGAATGTAGCTTTTGTGAGATACTGAGTAAGATTTCCAGTTTGTTATCCTTTTATCACTGGGTACAGCAGATATCAACATTACCACCAGTCTAATTATCATTATCATTAGTGTTATTAAGTTTATGGATAATTTTGCAATTACTTGCTCTTCCTGATTCACTGCCTATCAATATACACATTCTAAGGCTGAACAGACTCGTGTTGTTTTTAATTATGATGAATTTTCAAACGATACTTTGATGATTGTTTAATGATAATATTGTCCTCTTCGTAGGTGGGTTTCCTTGTTCCGAATTATTTATTGACTGTTATTTCATTGCTTTCTCTCTCTCTCTCTCTC
>NC_087211.1:88412505-88430005 GCF_015104395.2 Macrobrachium nipponense | reverse complement strand
TGTCAGTCACATGGCAGACAGCGTCAGAGAGAGAGAGAGAGAGAGAAATATTGCACCTATATAAAAAAAACAGGGAAACAGGAACAAAGTCACATTGCAGAAAACGAGAGAGAGAGAGAAAGAAATATTACGCCTTTATAAAAACAAACAACTGCAAAAGGAACTAAGACATTGCGGACAACGTGAGAGAGAGAGAGAGAGAGAGAGAGAGAAAAAAAAATATTAAGCCTTTATAAAAAAATAAACAATTCCAAAAGGAACTAAGACACATTGCGGACAATTTAATTGACCCTCCTGAAATGAGTGGAGGAAAAAAAAAACATAATTACTCGTGTAAAGGGATTTGCAGAAAACTACTAACTGATAGGATGAATTAGGTCGTACTTAATCCCCGAGGGTATTGAACATACGGGTCGTTTCCGAAGTGGGTTTCATGAAGGCCTTATCTATTCAGTTCTCCTTTCATGACACTGTGCACCAATTAATATAAATTGCCTTCTAAATTGGGGATATGGTTGCCTTCGTCTCCTGAATACGGCCCCGTCTCATAATGCGACTGAAGTTACTGAAAAGAGGATATTTGACGTCATTGGGATGCCATATTTGAATTTTTGTTCATTGAATTAAATTGAATGTAGACTTTAGGCCAAGGGCCAAGCACTGGGACCAATAAGGTTTAACAGAAGGAAAACCTCGCAGTTGCACTATGAATCAATTGTTAGTTCATAATCGAAATGATTCTATCTATAACAGCTTCATTTTTTGTTAAGGAAATAACATGAAATGAGTGGCCGTCTGTTCAAGTGTGTTAAACGACTAGTGTGATTGGAGTTATTGAGAGTATCAGATGTTACATAATTTAGCATGTCTAATTAAGACCTCTCGTTTATAAAAAAAAATTCTTACTAAATTTTTTTTGTGGGGGTGTAGGGGGAGATTACACGAATTTATCTTTGTGGATTTTAGATTAACTAAGAATCACTAACACCCTGGATGCTTTATATGAATGTAATGTTCCTTAACTCCATGAATCTTGTGACTTGTTGTCAGAAATAAACAGGAAATTGCTCATGCTTTGTAAACAGCTTTCTTAACGCTAAGGAGTTTTGCACTGAAGCAAAGACGTAAACACGACACTTAGTTTCTCCGTGCAAAGCCATTGGAAAACACTTCCTAATCAACGCAAAACAAACTGAAAGGAACCAGAGGAAATGGAGGAAGAGGCATAGAAAGGAAGGGAGGAAGGAAGGAGGAAATGAGAGGATAGAAATCAAGTTAAAACCTTCACCAAAAAGGTAAAAAAAAAAAAAAATCTGAACAAATGCCAAACTGAAACGAAGCTGGGGAATTGGAGGAAGAGGTATAAGAAGAGAGGAAGAAGGAATTAAGAGAGAGAGAGAGAGAGAGAGTAGAATAACGTTGCCCATAAGTGCCCAGAGGGAGCCCGGAAGTGAAATTTCGGAGGGGAACCTGGCAGCCTAATTTCTTGTAATATATGGATTACTCAGAACTATTCACATCGGACTCAAAGACTCTGGGCGGATGTGGGCGTGAAGTGGTGAAGGGGGAGGGGGAGGGGGGAGAAGGGGGTGTGTTGGGTGTAGTGAAGTAAAAGAAAACCGGCGAAAAGAATTTCCAAACAAAACTTTCTCGCTAATTTCCAGGTAATGGAAATGGAACATATTTTGCAGAGTCTCGGGTTTTGGGAAGGGAAGGGGGGGAAGGGGGCTGCAAACACTTTTCTTTAAGGATTTGTTTAGAGAGAGAGAGAGAGAGAGAGAGAGAGAGAGAGAGAGAGAGAAATAACACGTGACACTACCAAAATGCCGAAGAAAAGCTTAATGAGGAAGGCTAGGCCTAATTCGTAATGCGTCCCCAGGATAAAATTATAATCACTGTATTTTTATTTCGTGTAATTACTTCCTGTGATCCCTACGTAGGAGAGATCCTTCATCGTTCTGGGTGGCGTCAATCTTCCCCAGGATATTCATTGACGCCAAATATCAGCATCATAGTGAAATATAATGCTGTCTGCTTCGGTTATCTGTCGTCAATGGTCACCTTTATGAGCCCCATTACATTATGCATCACGACCTTGGAATGTTCTACGTATACAGCGAATCAACGTTGTAATAATGTGCATGCATATAATATATATATATAGATATATTATATATAATATATATATATATATATATATATATATATATTTGACAGGTAAATATGTAAATATGTTCTGTTACAACAGAACTTCATCTAATAAAGGGATCCCATAAAAACGCCATAATATAGAAAGTAAGTGTTATATTTCAGAGACTGCTGTCTCTCTCTTCAGGTAGGTAATGAATGAGAAAAGGTACAGAAAAGGCGGTATTTATAGCAAGAGATTCATCCACGGGTAAGCCGTTTAACTAGGTCACACCAATCGATAATTTCTCTTTAATGTTCTTAAATGTTGGTCGAAAGAAGATTTTATCTATGATATCTGAATCTCAGGCGCCCTTTGAGATGTACATTACCGGTCTTTGTTTAATCAAAGCTGATTCTATCATCTGGCTTTTGTACCGACATTTGATGCAATAAATGTTACGTGATAAATTCCATACCTAACTGATCATTTATGTTGCATTAATCTCTGGGGAAGAGTTTCCCATAAAACCGAAGTAAGATTGGTCACAGTCCAAGCGTAGGATTTTGTATATTCTTGTGCCTTTGGGGATTCACTTTTGTTGGATGTTAATCAAACGTACCAAAGGGTATATGTATGGCAGAGTCAGTATCAGCTTATACCTAACGACGCCTGTGCAAGTCGTCGATCCGTGCTGTCAGGTGTTCGAATCTTCCAGGTACTGATTCGCTCATTAATTATAATTCTCCTATGGTGATATTCCCGAAGTAGAGTGAATTATTATAATTATTATTCAGAAGATGAATCCTATTCGTATGGAACAAGCCCACAGGGGCCACTTACATGAAATTCAAGCTTTCAAAGAATATGGCGTCCATTCAGGAAGGCGTAAGAGAAGGTAAAGGGAAATACAGAAATAGGAGATCTCACTTATTAAAAAAACAAATAAATAAATAAACTGACAAATAGATAGAAATGCATTAAAATGCTAGGAGAATAGTATCAGGGTAATAATGCATGGCATCTTAGCTTGAATTTCTGAATAGCCAATTGCACATACTATGGGATATCAAAAGACAATTATAGTTTAATATGTGGGGGATATATACATACATACATATATATATATATATATATATATATATATATATATATACATACATACATATTATATACTACATACATAAATTACACACACAAATTCCACACCCCCCACACACACATACACACACACACGACACACACAGCACACACAACACATATATATATATATATATATATATATATATATATATATATATATAATATATATATATATATGTGTGTGTGTGTGTGTGTGTGTTGTGTGTCTGTGTCTGTGTCTGTGTATGTAATTTATGTATGTACCAGACTACGAAGCACAACACTCCACGTCATTGGAGGAAACTGGAGTCATTCTATACGACAAAAAAGCAATAAAAACACGTAGCTCCCCTCAACGCTCGAAAAAACATGTGAAGCCATAGATATTTCATGCGCTAGAACCATAAAATAAAATATTATTAGGAATGAAAATGGGGGCTGGCGTAATAAAACCGAAACACCAAACTCCCACAAACATAAAAGCGCGGTACAGAACGCCCCTCGTAAACATAAACTTCAGTGCCGCTGAACTTTGTGAACTTTGCGTAGAGGAGAGTGGATAAAGGATGTAGAGAATCCCATTTGGTTTTAGGTTACATCTGGAGCCTCAGTGAAGATTCTGCCTTATGTAAGCTGTTTATGTACGTCTGTATGTATGTACGTATCTCACTTATGCAGTTAAAGAGAGTATCAACAAGGTTTTTTCATCTACATGGTAACTATACTTGCTACGTCTCGACATACACACATGTGTACATATGAAAGAAATATGTAGAATCTACTGGTTATTTTTACCAGATACATGTTTAACTGTAATAGCCACAATGCCCTCTTCTCAAAGTCTGTGCTCTTTTTTTTTTCTCTGTTCACGATTCTGCTTTATATAAGCGGCGTACGTATGTATGTATGTATCTATGTATGCACGTATGTACATATGTATCAAATTTACCAGATTATATTTATAGCCAATAAAAGAAAGTATTAACAAGGTTTTCTGACCCTCATGATAAATCTACTTACTAAGTCAGGCATGTGAACATATGTACATACACAAAGTGCGGTTACTAAAGATCGGTTTTCTAAAAGACAAAGAAAATTTGACAAACTTTCTCATAAAAGGAAAGCTGAAGAAATGACATTTTTCTGGGTACTAGTTTATAAGGAATTTGCTTAATGTGCAGTATGTGAACACGAGCTTGAATAAACCCCCGTACACACACACACACGCACACACACAATGAATGTAAACAGATGTTGATATGAAAGAATATGCCTCACCCGGAACTCGAACCTAGGTTCTATCATTGGTGATGTTATATTTCACATTACCAATATTCGGTTAGTAGTGCGTGAGTATCCTACGCTTTCGTCTATTCATAAGTGTGTATTTTTCTCTAAATGTTTATGCATTGAGTTTCATAACTGCTTTATCGAATTTTCAATATATGTATATTGTTATTATTTTGCCTATTTAGTATCCCAAGGTAACTCTTTTAATACACATTTATTTTCATCAATTACTTAATTCCATTTATTATTTTGCCTATTTAGTTTCCCGAGGTAAATCTTTTAATTCACGTTTCTTTTCATCATTACTTAATTCCAGATCCTATGTTAAATCCTTTTCTTGCAGTCTACTCCTTTTATTGCTTTTCCTCTTTTTGCCTTTCCTCTCTAACGGCCCTCCCTCGTTAAAACGAACCCAAGAAATACTGCGAAGTTTGTAATGTTGCCGAACTGGCCAAAGTTTCGAGACCAACTGCCGGAAAGAAACAGAGTTTCAACAGCACTGTCGATACTTAAGAAGGGATTCTGGGCAAGCCGAATTGGCCTCACCTTTCCCCCCCTCCTCCCCCAACCTCCCCTTCCATAGCGGAGTGAAATAAAAATCTCGAAGGTTAAAGCAACTGCTTGCTTACGTACGTACGACAAGAATGCATATGGTATAGTTATTCCGTTTTTGCTTACGCGTGCATGCAAAATGTTGACGTTTGTGTATAAAGTTGAAGCATACAGATATCTACAAATATATATCCTTATTATGATAAAAATATACATTTATATGTATATAAATATGCATTTGAATACTGATTCCGTTTGTGCATTCATGCACGTAATTGAAATGGCGATGTTTATGTATATTGTATAAGCATAGAGAGATCTACATATGCTTACACGAATGTGTACATGTACACTGCTGACGTTTATGTATATGTACAAGCATACAGATATCTACATATGTATACACATACGTCTATGGCATACTCGCTGAATGAAAAGCTACCTCTCTCTTTACTAAAATAGCTTTGGAGAATGCTTTTGAATAGTTATTTTCTCTATGCATTCTTGTGCATATGGAATGCTGACTGTTATGTGTACCATATAATTAACGCAGAATCTACAGATCTGTACATATACGTACACGGGGTTCCGTTGCACGTAAACCTACTCCTCTTAACTAAAACAGCCTTAGATAAGAACGAAGGCGCCATTCTACGTCTAGATCTCCTCGTAGAACATCCTGACTTCTTATATAATTTACAAAGGTTATTCCGCTTGCAAGATTAAACCTCACAAGGGCAGCAGCGAGCGGTACTTAGCAATGACCTACTCGGGAAATCCCTACGGCTTTGGTCACTGATTGTGCCGTGTCCTGCGGAGGAGGTGGAGAGCCTTCTAAATGACTTTGAATGGTCCCCGCCGAAGGGGTGGGTGTGGAGTGGGGGGTTTGTGTAGGGGGGGGGGGGGGGGGGGGGGGGGTGGGGGGGGGGGGGGGGGCTAGGGGGTTCCTGAATGATACCGCCTTTATACATTTCAGGCCGCCGGAAATAGCTATTGCTCTTGGATGCTCCAGAAAATCGTGAGATAGACACAACATTTTTCCTTTCATATAGAGACGCAACGTACAAAAGTTAAGGAAAGAGATGAAAACACTTATTCACCATGCACCTATTTTATAACACTATAAGACGATGATATAAGAGAACTATTACTTTACTAAAGTGGCCAATTGTACTGTATTGCCTAATACCTATTTTTGCAATTGGTATATATATTACGTTCTCTGGTACCAGCAAGGTTAGGAGGGGGTTCAATAGCCCCCTCCCAATCCATGTTTGTTTCTTTGTCTGTTTATGTGCTACAAAAATACTTGGTGATGGGATGAGTAGGGTAAATATTTAGTTCCTTTCTCTAAATATCTCGAAGAAGATTTGACGATCCGCAACCCTAGAATCGATCTTGGGAACAATAAAGTCAGATAATGGCAGTAGAATTAATGTTGTCAGACAGACTTAACCAATGTTGACTATAATATAATCTGGTCAAATAAGTACTTGTTGAATACGTTGGGGACACAAAGGACTTTCAAAAGAATTCATTTTCACTAAAAGCTTGAGTACGAAGGCTATAAGCCATTTATTAAGCAAAGATAATAAGGTATTCAGTTGAATAATCACAGCATACGAAGCGAAAAAGAATTACGATATATCAAACGAAATAAAGAAAAAATAATCTTCACTAAAGTCATGGACGAAGTGACAATCTTGTGGTGAGAAGATCAGCTTTCAAATGTAAATCTTCTTATTATCATTACCGCACACAGTCGTCCTACGTGTTACTTGTTGTTGTTCCCGCGTATGCATTACGGAAGCAATTATCTTAATTAATTCCCTGGGAACCGTTAATTTTGCTAATGGCGCTAAACCTGACTCCTACAAGGTTGTGATAAAAAAACTTATTACATATTTCCAGTTTTTATCTTTTTTTAATAATTTTGCTAATGGCGCTAAACTTGACTCCTCCAATGTTATGGAAAAAAAAATCTTGTTTCATATTTTCAGTTGTTATAGTATTAATAATTTCAAATAGATTTCATTATTATTTAATGCATTTCAGTGTTATAATTTTCATCTTAATATTTTTTAGTATAGAATATTCGTTATCATTCAACTCATGCTTTTTCTAATGATGCTAAACTAGACTCCTCGTGTTGTAATAAATAAATAAATAAATATATAAAATAAAAAAAAATACTTATTTCAGCTTTTCAGTTTTTTTCTTTGTAATAATCTTTAATGGATTTCATTATCATTGAATTCATTTCAGTGTTATAGTTTTTATCTTTTGAATTATTTGTAGAAGAGTATCTGTCTATGATAATAAAATTCTCCCCCAGGTGACAGTAGGGACATGACACACCCACCCACCCCATGCAAAGCGGTTCGTCTGGCCCAGGTGGGGCAGGGTAGGTAGGGGAACATGAGGGTAAGGGAAATATTCACTCTCGTGCAAACCTGTTTGTCCGGCCCCCGGTTGCAGCGAGGTAGGTAGGGGATCGCCGGTAGGGATGGGAGACAGCAGCTCCGAGTTCCAGCGTGCGTAGCGCGCTTGCCAAAAAGCTCGTTCAATAATATTTCATTCATGCCAACGCTAGATTTCAAGTAAACATTACCTGACTGAAAAACTATACATCATTTTTAGCTCTGAAATACTAATATTGATCACTGAAGAATTCGTTGTTTGTTAACTGTCATGACAAATGGGTAATTGTGACATGTGTTTACGAAATGATCGAGGGAGCAATTTTACGGCGTGTTACCCTGCATTTACCCACCAGCCTCCTCATTTGTCTTATCCGACGGCTGTGTTTGTTATACCTGCTGGTAAGTGATACATACATACATACACGCACGCATGTATATACATACACAAGCATATATATGTAGTATCTATGCATACACATACACAAAACATATATGTATATATATGTATATACATACATATATGCTTTGTGTGTGTATGCATATATACTTAATATATATGCTGGTATGTTTGTGTATGTGTATGCATGCGTTCATGTATGTATGTATGTATGTGTTTCACTTGCCAGCAGATGTATATATATATATATATATATTATAATATATATATATATTATATATATATATATTTATATATATATATATATATATATATATAATATATATATATATGACTGGTAAAAATGTTTCTGTTACAACATAATTCGATCTGATGAAAGAAACCCATAAAAACAACACCAAAATATAGAGAGCAAAAGCACTGTATTTCAGAGGCTGAGGTCTCTCTCTTCATTCATATACCTGAAGAGAGAGACAGTAGTCTCCGAAATATAGTACTTTTCTCTCTATATTTAGGTGTTTTTATGGGCTCCTTTTATTATATATATATATATATATATATATATATATATATATATATATATATATATATATATATATATATATATCATCTATATATATATATATATATATATATATATATATCTATATATATATATATATATATGAGGAGCTTGACGGTGTTTTATGGACTATACTTCTTTTTTTTTTATCTGTCCATCATCCTGTGATGGTCGCGCATGGTAACGCTGCGTCCTCGGCTGTAAATAGTTACGCTATGTGTAAGTTTTAGGGAAATAAAAGCGTATCTCGACGTACATTTGCAACTGAAAAGTGTTTTAATAATTTACTGTAAGCGAATTACACCGTTAATATCCGAAATAGGATATTATGTAAAGCCCGGGATGCAGTGTTACCATGCACAAACACCACAGGCAGATGGACAGATGAAAAAAACAAAAACAGGGTATTTTTTATAGAAGGCTATCTGAAGACACTATAAAAAACCTTTATACAAACACATCAGACACACACACACAAAAGAAACTGGAAAAACTACGCAGTCGCAACATAAGAGAGAGAGAGAAAACAGTCTTACAATAATGCCGAAAATTCTCGCAAGCATTTTGTTCCTCTGACTGATAAGACTGAAACGCCCAGTCTTGTTGTTGTGCAAATTCTCGGAAGCTCTCTTAAGTGTGAGGGCACGAAAATGGGGAGGTGGGTGAGGGGGGGGGGGGGGGGTGGGGGGGGGGGGGGGGTGGGCGGTCTTTCCTCCGTTTTATTTTTTTCTTCCTGTGAATTCAAGCTCATGGGGCGTTATTCAACTATTATTGGACAGGTGAGGTATAATTTCCTGCCTGCGGTAAAGTGTTCTCAAAATGAATGTAGCTTTCGTGAGATACTGAGTAAGGTTTCCAGTTTGTTATCCTTTTATCACTGGGTACAGCAGATATCAGCATTACCACCAGTCTAATTATTTTTATTATTATTATCATTATTATTAGGTTCATGGATAATTTTGCAATCACCTGTACTTCCTGATTCACGATCTATCATTATATGCATTCTAATGCTGAACAGATTCGTGCTGTTTTTAATTATGAGGAATTTTCAAACGATACCTTGATGATGGTTCAATCATAATATTGTCCTTTTCGTAGGTGGGTTTCCTTCTTCTGAATTATTTATTGACTGTTATTTCATCGCTCTCTCTCTCTCTCTCTCTCTCTCTCTCTCTCTCTCTCTCTCTCTCTCTCTCTCTCTCTTTTAGTTGTGATCTGAGATTTTCATTTCGCTTCTGTTTTCAGTGACTATTAATTCTCTCTCTCTCTCTCTCTCTCTCTCTCTCTCTCTCTCTCTCTCTCTCCTCTCTCTCTCTCTCTGTCTCTCTCTCTCTCTCTCTCTCTCTCTCTCTTAGTATATGACCTGTTGAGATTTTATATTGCCTCTTTTTTTGGTGACTATTAGATGCTTCCCCTTTACCTGAGGCTGATCGATCCTTCCTTTCGAAATGTAATATCCTGTCTTTTCTTTCCCTGTTTTTTTCCTAACGTCTTTGATCCTGAGAGAGATAAAAGACTTCAGAAGAGAGTTTAGGATGCTTGTGCTTATTACCTTTCCCATAAAAAAAAAAAATTGCCGAAAATTCATCATTTCCCATAAATAAAATTTACCAAGAATTTGTCGAGGATGCTAGCCTCCAATACCTTTCCCCTAACAAAAGAAATTCCCAAAAACCCTTTATTTCCCCTAAATGAAATTTACTGTGAAACGAAAACCCAACAACACTGTTTATAGTAAATGCATCCGACCAAGACTGATACAAAGGAATTAGTATTCCTATCGTCCACTCTCAGTCATGCTTTCCCAGCGCACCCAACCTCTCTCCAATACCAGGAGGAAAAAACTAGGTCACAGAGTTCGGTGGGGTTGAGCTGCTATAATGGTGTGACCGCTTATTACTCTACAGGAATAAACAGCCCGACTTCGATTTCCATTGTATTGGCTACAGACCGATCTAATCTTGGTTTATCATTAGCGGAGGTTGGGTTAGTTTAATTACCTCTCTGTCTGAGTATTTTTTGGGGGCTGGGGGAGGGGGGGAGGATGGAGATAACAGGATGGGTTTGTTTGATTAATTATCCACCAGATTCTATAGTTTATGAATGAGAAAGGACCTTTTGGCGATGAATATGACCGCAATATTACATGACCTATTTTTCATGAATGAGGAAGGGTCTTTTGGCAATGAATGTGACTTTGCAATATTTTATGACTTCTAATTATGTTATTATGATGCAAAAGCAATCATCGTGATTTCACAATTGCAAAACAGAAAACACAAGTAAAATGAATGACGAGGAACCTTTATTGGCGTCCTCATTCTCGAAATTCCACCAACACAGCCGCCAGTGTGAAGCTTCAAGCGCTTCTGTTAAAAGGTACCTGCATCATTTCAAACAATTTTACACCGTAAACCAAAATAAAAATATAAGGGAAATTTCTCACTGATACTTAATATATGAGGGCAATGACTTTATTTGACAGTGACGAGAAAAAAGACAAGATATTTGTGGAGAAAATGGAAAGCATCAAACGTATTGATATTAAGTTTGAACTAAGGCAATTTAGAGTTGATGGAATGTACTAAACGAAGGCAATCAGTACAGTATACCTCTTCAAAGTAACTGAAGAGTAAATAAATCAAAGTGTGTTCAGTCACTTTTTTAAAGAATAATAATATCCCTAGACATTATAACAGAAAAATTCATTATACCGGACAAATTCTTCATTGACACCCTTCACAAGTTTATCCTCAAGATTAGACCACCCAATTAATATAATTTATGCGAATTCATCTAATTACGTCGCTAAGTTCTAGAGACATCTGACTGCATCGCGGACGCAGATGGGCACAAACAACGAACGAGCTTTCCCTAGCTTTGCTTGTAGAGAGAGATAAATTTTTAACAACTTCCATCAGAATTATTATTAACTTTATACAATGACCTACGTAACTGAAATACGGTTTAGCTGAACTGCCTATGCTGAAATGGCCAAACAGTCGATTGCCGTTCCACAATCCATATAAAAAAAACAAAAAAACAGCATATATATATATATATATATATATATATATATATATATATATATATATATATTAGGTTCTGTGGTTCGCCCGCCCGTGAGCCGATAAATTTCTTATCGACTAAAAAATTTCCATTCGGTTAACATATATGAAATATATTAATTCCGAGGTAGAGCAAATTAGATATTAAAGGACATTTATAGCTCGATGTATGTATATGTCACGGCCAATGTTGATACTCATATATATATATATATATATATATATATATATATATATATATATATATATCTATATATATATATATTTTTATTATATATATATATATATATATATATATATATATATATTTATATATATATATATATATATATATATATATATATATATATATATATATATATATAATATATAAGTGAGAATTAGCACTCATGTAGATCGTAAAGGAGTTTCAGTATTTTGAGTAGATCTCGTGGTCCAAATGTCTGGCCACCCCTTGCCTATAGGATCCCTAGCGTGGACAGAATTCTTATGCAAGGTTCCCGAGCCCTTTTCTATAACGGAGTCTTCTGAAAAACGTTTAGAAATTTTTGAGGAATAAAAAAAGCAGATATAAAGAGGGGCAATTTTTCAGGAGTTACGAAAAAGCTATCATATAGAAGGGCGGTTAAGTATGTTCCTTCGTTGGCTTGATGTACATTGCGATCAAAGAAAGAAAGAAATAAAGAGAGAGAGAGAGAGAGAGAGAGAGAGAGAGAGAGAATGCTTTTACAGTAAAATACATTTACGTTGAATTTAATTTCACTTACCTACCTCTATGCCGGGAGTCACTCTAAAACAGCCACGCACAGCCTTACCTGGAAAGGACAAGACGTAAATGTTGTCAAATCAACAAATATAACCGAATAAAACTCATTTTATATCAAGGGCATCTGCACTCGTTTATAACAAAAAGCAGGGAAATTCCGCCATTATACAGTCCAGTTGAAACAACGACCAAACAAGCAGGCTGCGAATAGAATTAAATGCTATTATTCTCGCATGTAATTATATTATCGCCTAAATACCAAGAATCAGACTGTGATCTTTGCTGGGATGAATGATAAACAATAGGATGTGTACACATTAATCATATATTCTCAAAATTCAGCTGAAAACAACATAACACTTGGCTTTTATGCTAAGTGTGCATAGGAATAAATACGAGAGAGAGAGAGAGAGAGAGAGAGAGAGAGAGAGAGAGAGAGGAACTTTTTGCGACTTAGGTTGTAGATACCAAAGACAGAAAAGCAAATTAAGCCGATATACAAGAAGACAAAGTGAATGGCGATTATTTTATATCCTAATTGTACACACGACACACACATTCATATATATATATATTATATATATATATATATATATATATATATATATTATATTATATATATATATATATACATTATATATATATATATATATATATATATATATATATATATATATATATATAGTGTGTGTGTGTGTTGTGTGTGTGTGTGTGTGTAGAGAGAGCAAGAAGAGAGAGAGAAGAGAGAGAGACCATTCATTTCATGGCGTGTTCTTAAAGTTGGAAGTAGCGAATGGCAGCGATGCAAATAACCCCATCCCCCACATCTATATTTGAAGAAAATCCCTTTTGTAAGACCACCCTCGCCCTCTCATTCTTCATGGCTGTCACCTTCTTTAAGCTTTCCTTTTTTCCTCTTCTTCTCTCCAACTCCTTTCTTTCAATTTTTAGGGTCCTACCCTTCTCCCTTCTCTCTCTCTCTCTCTCTCTCTCTCTCTCTCTCTCTCTCCAGGTCCTTTTTTTTTCAGGTGATGTACACACTGCTCAAACTGTCTTACCTTGATTCTCTTTCTCTCTCTCTCTCTCTCCTCGCCCGTTTTTCCAGGCGAGTATAAGATTTTCAAACTGTCTGCTTTCTCTCTCTCTCTCTTCTCTCTCTCTCTCCATCCATCCATTTTCAGGCGAAGGTAAAATGTTAAAAATCTCTCTCTCTACTCTCTCTCTCTCTCTCTCTGTACTTTTTCCAGGCAATATACAAAATCTTATCTCTCTCTCTCTCTCTCTCTCTCTCTCTCTCTCTCTCTCTCTTCGTCCTTTCCCCAGGTGAAATACAAATACAAATTCTCTGATTCTCCTCCCTTGATCTCAATATAAAAGAACATTCTTAGTCACCCATCGGACGATGTTCTTGAGGGGAATATTTCTCGACATTAATGGAAAAGTGGTTTCTTATTCATATTTCCTCTTAAAAGGGACTGAGGTTTCTTATTAATGTCTCGTCAGAATGAATAAGCGGTTCAACAATACAAATGTACACACACACACACACACACACACACACACACACACGTGTTAAGCGAGCAAGATCTTCTCATTAGAGAGCAGAAGAAGCATTGAAGTTTTAAGATGAATAGGGCCCTTGTGTATATGTTTATTTATATATATATATATATATATATATATATTATATATATATATATATATATATATATATATACGTATGAAAAAGAAATAAAAAAAATTAAAAATCATGTTTTAATGAAAAGTTCAATTATTTAATCACTTGATTAAATCAGTTTGATTTAATGATTGCCAACCCTGATATATATATATATATATATATATATATATATATATATATATATATATATATATATCATCGTTGGCAATCATTAAATCAAACTGATTTAATCAAGTGATTAAATAATTGAACTTTTCATTAAAAAAAAAACATGATTTTTAATTTTTTTTATTTTTTTTTTATTTTATTGGAAAGCAAACAAATTGACAAATATGTTTTGGAGGTTATTAAAAACTTAAGCATAACTGTGCTGCGTCTATTTATTTTGATATAAAAAAAATTGCAAGTACATACTTTAGGCCAGAACTGGAAACCTAAAAGATAAATCAATAGTAATTCTGTCATAAAATACATTTTGAGGAAAAAAAGGATCTAAAAAAACATCTAACAAATCAAAGAAAAAACCAAACAAATAAAAAAATCAAATAAATTACTGGTTAAAAAATTTTATTAAGAATTTTAAAATTTTAAATCACCAACCCTGATATATGTGTGCCTGTGTGTGATGTGTTTGTACTTATGTATATGGCAGTAAAAATTCTACGTTCCAAGGTAAACGATCATTCAGTTTCCATCTTCCTTCCTTTCACGATTCGTAAAGTAATCCCTGTTGCTCAGCCGATGAGAAAATTCTCAATTCATTGATCTCCCACCGTCGACGTTTGCAAAAGTATACCGAGCACTCCCAGCCTTCCAGCCGACCTTGTGCATTGCTGCCAGCCGCTGTCTTCTCGCGCTCGCTGCTGCATGCAACGGCGTGATCGCTTGCAAACATCGCGGCCTTCTGATCTTTGCCTTCTCTTAAGATTTTTCTAAGGCCATCTTTCTTGTATTTCAGGCTACAAGGACAGCGATGCTGATGATGGTAAACATTCTTTTCTACGCTGCTCCTCTGAACTTTCGTAGTTCTTCCTCGATGTCATGTGCATCTTTGATGTTACTTTTTTTCAGTCGGGGTGGGGCGGGGTGGGGGATGGGGTGTTGGTTATCGTACGGTGGTGGGTGGGGTGGTTATGGTATGGGTTTGGTAGTGGGGGTTAACTTTAGATTAAAATGTTATTGAGCTAAAGATTGCACTGACATTGTTTTTTATTTACTACAAGTATTTTTGTTTAACACAATTATATATATAAATAAACTATGTTTTTGTATCTGACGCTAAGATTGTGTGATCCATTTACTTGTAAAGTCATTTTACAAGTAAGTTTTTTTTTATCTAGTTTCGCCTTCTTTAATTCTATTTCCTTTGCGAGAAAGGACCATTTTTAAAAGCAAAACTTTACTTAATGAAAAAAACTTGTTATTGAGGAATTCATTTTTTGTATAATTACATGAATTGTGTATGGAAACTCTTTACGTATTTGTAACGAGTAAATAAAAAGAAACACGTTTCAAATAAAATTATAATAATTTATGACACAACTAAAAGTAAATAACGTCTAAAAATTTAACTATCTTTTCGCCCATCCACTTCGTGACGAATCCAGCTGAACTGCTGAGGGTAAAAAAAAACATAAACTGCTCAATATACAACGAGTTTCCTGTACAGCGTATAATCAAGGCTACCGAAAACAGATCTATCTCTCGGTGGTCTCGTTATAATGTTGTAGGAGCCGCGGCCCAAGAAAATTTAACTAATGCCCGGCGGTGGCTTGCCCTATATCGTTGCCAGACGTAGGATTATGGCTAATTTTAACCTTAAATAAAATAAACACTACTGAGGTTAGAAGGCTGCAATTTGGAATTTTTTTATGCTTGGAGTGTGGATGATCAACGTAGCAATTTGCAGCCCTCTAGCCTCAGTAGTTTGCAAGGTCTGAGGGCGGACAGACGAAGCCGTCACAATAGTTTTCTTTCACAGAAAACTATTAAATAAAAAGGCAAAAAGAACAAAGAAACCCAGAATATGAGACAATAATATCTCCCATTTCATGTCCAGAAGCACTTGCGCTACTTCTTGCTTTTAATAATTTACAGTTGTGACCATCTTGTAATATATGACGGGCTATTACACTGGCTCCCGGCGTCTGACAGAATGAAAGCTATAAAATATTAAGGCAAAAAAAGAATAAACAATACATAAAAGACTTGAAGCAGATAAATTGTCGCCGTAAAACTATTCAAGGACAAAGGGATATTTATCATTTTAAATTAAACGTCAAAAGCTGCAGAGATTATTGCCGTAGCTTTTGATTTACTACCAACGCATTGTTCGAAAAAAACATAGGTGAATCAATTATGCTTTTGTACGTAACTCTCGTATCATTGCAATGTTTTTTTTTTTTATAGAATAAGAGAAATCCGTATAAATAGTTTTTTGTTATATGAGGGGAAAATCTGATGTATGAGGCCTGAGATTAAATGGGAAAAACTCTGTATGTGGTATACATTAACTTCAATGTTTATGAAAAATATAGAGCCACTATGTGTAAGGTCTAAATGATGTCCGGTTTAAAAGATTTTTTTGTTAAAAGTGATCATAAACTTTTATGACGTAAGCAAAGCTTTACCTAAGGATTTTCAACTTGGGAATGACTGGTTTGGGGTGAAAGTGGGTCTAATACACTAGTGTATACGTGTTTTTGGCTACTCAATATTATTTTATGGAAGGAGCGAAGAGATAAGTCTGCGGAAGGGCGAGAGATGCAGGCGCAAAGTTACGGATAAGAAAATGGAACACAAATGGAGTTTGGAGTGCCTGATGTTTGCAGATGATATAGCTTTGGTTGGTTGTAAGAGAGGCTTTAGAGGCTGGGGAAAGTGGCAGGAAATGTTCAGAGGAGGAGATAGTGCAAGGTAAATGTTGGCATGACAGTATGCGTATACCAGGACGAAGAGCAAAAGAAAATTAGTAAATATGATGAAATAATAAATATGGCTGATAAAGAAAAGGATACAGGTATTCCGGGGTAGATACAACCATTAACGAAAAGGACACAGGTATTCCGGAGTAAATACGACCATTAACGAAAAGGATACAGGTATTCAGGAGTAAATACGACCATTAACGAAAAGGATACAGGTATTCCGGAGTAAATACGACCAATAAAGAAAAGGATACAGGTATTCCGGAGTAAATACGACCAATAAAGAAAAGGTTACAGGTATTCAGGAGTAAATACGACCATTAACGAAAAGGATACAGGTATTCCGGAGTAAATACGACCATTAAAGAAAAGGTTACAGGTATTCAGGAGTAAATACGACCATTAACGAAAAGGATACAGGTATTCCGGAGTAAATACGACCATTAAAGAAAAGGATACAGGTATTCCAGAGTAAATGCGACCATTAACGAAAAGGATACAGGTATTCCGGAGTAAATACGACCATTAACGAAAAGGATACAGGTATTCCGGTGTAAATACGACCATTAACGAAAAGGATA
>NC_087211.1:88387505-88405005 GCF_015104395.2 Macrobrachium nipponense | reverse complement strand
CTCTCTCTCTCTCTCTCTCTCTCTCTCTCAAACTGGCGCGAAGTTTTTTTATTTCTCGTTTTGTGAAAACTACCGGGTTCTTTTAAGCTATCCCCAGAATTTCGTCTGTAGTCGCTTTTCATCTTTTCAGTAAGACCCCCAGCCACTTGCAGAACTTTTCCTTTGAATTTATTTTTGGCATCTTACCATGAATACAGTACATGTGTAAGGAAATGCAGGCACACGCGCACGTGCACACACACACACCCATATATATATATATATATATATATATATATATATATATATATATATATATATATATATATATATATGGTGTGTGTGTGGGTGTGTGTACTTTTACCACATCGCCGTGTTTCATATACATGCATTAAGCTACAAATGTCCTTTAATATCCAATTCACTCTACCTCGGAATCAATATATCTTCATATATGTTAACCGAAGAGGACGAAATTATTATTAACTAAAAGATTCCCCTTCGGTTAATCATATATGAAAATATATTAATTCTGAGGTAGAGCGAATTGGATATCGAAGGATATTTGTAGCCTAATTCATGTATATATACGTTTGTGTGTGTGTGTTTGTGTGTGAGTAATCTTGTTCTTGTCACTACCAAACTAAGAAATTCAGACTCCCGCTGTAGGATTCGAACCCACGTACGATATGGCAGTTTATGAGATTTCATGTAAATGAAACACACGTAAAACTAGCATGAGAAAACCTTGCCTATTATTTTATGGTAGTAGATAAGGAATGGGAATGTTGGTGCACTACTTACCATATGATTTTACTCTCTCTCTCTCTCTCTCTCTCTCTCTCTCTCTCTCTCTCTCTCTCCACAAGAGGCACTTTTGTTGTCCATTCTTGATGATCAGAGATAAGAGCAATTTCATATTGATTTCTGATACCAGGTGACAAGAGGAGCAAGAACGAAAGCGGGAATAATGAAAAGTCGATTTGTACCGTCGAGGACAATCTGGGATCGATTTTATATCAGTGATAATAAATGAATGTGTCTTGAGGACACTATGGTATCACCGCATTCTGTCAGATCTGGAAATCTTCGAAGGCTATGGATTGATTGCTTTTTACCGTCCCGTAAGCTTTCATGTGAAACTTTATTGAGACTGATATGAATATTATGGTTTGAATGACTTCTCAAAAAAGAATCTATGGGGTCTGTTCACTCACCTGACTGGATTGTTATTTACAGTCAATCCAAGTCCGAATCCAAGCGTGAGGGATTGTTCAGTTTTCCTAACTGGAAAGTTACCTGACAATAAGCAAAAGACTATAAATATCCTAAAGATAATGACCCTCAAGAAATATCAGTCGTAGATAATGATCCCTCGAACTTTGTTGGAGATCGCTATCTAGGAAAGATCCCTCACTTGGAAAATACAGAACAGAATAACTATAAGAAATAACATATATGAAGATGCATTTTGTTCAGAGTGAGAATAAACTCAGAGGAACAAATCGGCCTCAGCACAACGAAATAAACTAACAAGCTATTGAGACATCGCATGTAAATTTATATATCAACCAGGATTAAACGAATTGTGTTGCAACCACAAAAAAAAGAAAATAAAATCCCGATAATCTGGAATGTCAGGTGTCGAAAGCTTTTAGCGCAGGCAAAATACAATGTCAATGACAGACGCTAAGAATAATGTGGGATATAATGAGGTCCTTTTGAAATCAAAGCTCATCACAACAACAAATAGCAATTAACTTTTATTGTTCTCGGTCGATGGCGGATGTCACTTACTTTAATGAGAGCTTGAATTAGGTCGAAAACAAAAGGACGAGATCACATTTTGTGGTTTCGATACCGGCTGGAGTTAATGAGGTCGGGTCAGTAAAAACTGAATTTAACACTAGTTAAAGGATGTGGGAAATCAGTTTCCACTCTCACCTAACTCAGCTAGAGTTCGGTGTTTATAGTAGATTCGCATTAACCGTGCATTTGATGTCTAGGCCAGTCCCTTACGACGTTCCTGATTGGCTGTTGATAAGCCAATCGCACGGCTGGAAACTCTCAGTCTCTCTCGAGAATTCACATAAGCAGGATGTATGCTCCTCATCTCCTGAAGGATGCGTCTTTCAGGAAAGGTGGAACTCTCGAGAGAGACTGAGAGTTTCCAGCCCTGTGACTGGTTTATCAACAGCCAATCAGGAGCGTCGTAAGGGAATGGCCTAGACATCACATGCACGGCTTGATGTGAATCTACTGTAGTACGACCCCGTTGGGGATGAGCGTCAAAAAACATTAAAATACAAAAAAACCGACCTCTGTCTACGACAATGTAAGTATCAATAAGGATAATGACGCCACCCCCAAGAATAATATTAGTCATACAGTAACGCCCTGAGCCCGCCGCCCCCCCCCCCCCCCCCCCCCCCCCCCCCCCCCACCCCCCCCCCCCCCCCCCCCCAACAACTAAAGGAAAACGGCTATGGCTATTTCCCTGAAATAATTCACTGTTCCTAAGTCAACTTAAGCGGTGACTATGTAGCTGATGCTTAGCCAACTGTTGTGGAACATAGGCCTGGTTGATAAGGCATGGCCTAGCAACCTCATCCGAAAAGAACTACACACACACACACACACACACACACACACATATATATATATATATATATATATATATATATATTATATATATTTTATATATGTATATATATATATATATATATATATATATATATATATATATATATATATATATATATATATATATGTACATATATGTATATACACACATATATATATATATATATATATATATATATATATATATATATATATGTATATATGTATATACATACATAATATATATATACACATATATATATAAACCACAAACTCTCTGTAAGCATAACTGCTGAAAAAGGGCAAAAACTCGGCAAATAAAATTTTCTAGGAAATTCTAGAAAACTTCACCAATGTGCCACAACTCATTATAATAAAACTCCAAATTCTAAGCAAAGACTTCTTCATATGCACGACGACATAAGTCATTAGAAACTTAGTCAAGTTTCCTACCTCTGGCAAAGTTGTCACAAATACACAAAGATATTGTGCAAGAAAACTCACAATTTCTGGAACACAAACATCCAGAGATAAAATGTATTGCCATTACGTATGCATTAAAAAAAATGCAAAAATTCTCCCATAAATCTCTTTGCAGCATCAGACAGCTAAAAACACAAACACGTTCCCGAATAATGACTCTAAGTCACGAACTGAGATATTAAAAAAATATATTCACAAAAACTGGATCACAAAAACTGGAGAGAAAAAATAAATTCAAATTCACCCATGATAAAAAAAACTTGTGTCAGCGCTGGCTAACTTCCAAAAAAAGGAGAAAAGAAAAATCTACGGCATTGTTAACTATCTCCCGTGACTCGCTAGATGTCAAACAATTATCTGCTGAACTCATAAAAAAAAGAAAACAAAAAAAAAAATGTGTTGTTAGTTCCTCCCAAATAAAAAAAACAACAACACCACCCTTGATAGCATTACAGCACCCACATATTAGTAAATAAAAAAAAAATCAGTATCAGAAATATCACTATCAGCAAAATCACCAAAATTACTATCATCAAAATCACTAGTATTAGCACAAAAAACATAACCAATGTTAATGCTTGTCCATTCACCAAAAATTCAGCACAAGATTCACCAAAAGTTCAGCAAGATTCAACACAATTCACTCATGAACTACTGAAATATTCTCCAAAGTTATAAAAGTCAACAAATAATTAACCACAAAACTTCTCCCAATAATTCATTGTAATAATTCTCCATGACATAATTATCTGTAATAATTATAAAATCTCTCGTAAAACATGTCCCCCGTAATGATAGTCCTATTTAAGTAACCCTCCCGTGACATATCTCAAAAATTAATAATAATAATAATTCTCCACAGTAATAATTCTTTGCAAAGATCTCAAGTAAGGGTGTAATTCAAACAGCTTACACTAGTATTGCCAAACCCACAGTATACACCACCATTGCCACACCCAAAATCAACACCATTCGACATCAATCACCAACACCGGGCATCACCATTCACCACCACTCAGCACCATTTTAAAGTAATTTCTCCAACACAATAAAAAAAAAAATAATAATCTGTGCCCCCATACACCACATCCCATGCATTTCAATTCTCTTTTCTCTTCCTTCAATAGAAAGAAAATCTCTTTTCATTTCCTTTTCTCTTCATCCAAGAGAAAGAAAATCTCTTTTCTAAAAAAAACCCTACGGGTATTTCACGCCATCAACTAATCAATCAGCTGATGTCTTGGCATTGAAAAATAATTTTCAAGGGGGACAAATTCGTCTCTCAAGACCCTGACCAGAAAAAAAAAAAAAGGAAGGAGTTCGCCCCCACTGAGAAAAAAAATGTTTCACCCCACTGAGAAAAAAAAAAAAAAAAAAGTTTCACCTTCCATCGAGCATTGACACTCCCCCCTGAACAGTGTTTGAGTATCCCATACACCAGTAGTAGTACCCTCCCGGTAAGCAATGCCCTTTTGCATTCGTTAGCAGAAATTTGCTGAGCCTGTAAAAATGAGTGGCCGCTTTGTCTCCAAGAAAATGCAATACAAGCACAGTTCGCATGCATGAAAAATATCCATAAACACGTATACACTTATATGTTACACAGAGACAAATGCGTCTATTCTAAACCCGCGCCAATAAAGAAAAACACGTCACTTTCTGCTACTATGGGGAAAAAAAAAATTTGACCTCTTAAACCAGTCCCATAACACTGAGTGATTCAAAAACCCTCCCCAAGATCCCAAAATGATCTTCAACACTCACCACTTCATAATGAGAACAAAAAAACTTGGAATTTGCGAAGGACACACCAGTAACACGCGGATCTTCTCAGGAATGCACTCACATCACACGCAAAAGTCACACTGAGTGCGGCATCTGCTTCGAGGCAGGCTGCCTGTGTAAAATGCTGAGTCCAGTTCTATTCTCTCCTCTGCACCACATCCTCACGGATGGATATTTCTCTACCCATTTCACCCAGTCACTGAAATCCAACACATTTCCACAACCAGACACTCTGAAAATGGCATTTAATCTCCCAAAAGGCTTTGTCGTTCGAAAACTATCGCTAAGCCAACAAAACTGTGACATTATCATAACCCCTCTATGTTTAACTGGTCACCTGTCTCTTCATGAGCGTACCCAGGCTTTCAAAATACACACACAAAAAAAAAAGCCCCTTATACCGCTCACCACCACCTATTAACGGGATATTCATGTCGTTATTTATTTGGTAAACGTGGGACCCTGAGCGTTAGGCAAACCAGACATACAGCCCCTCTCTCTCTCTCTCTCTCTCTCTCTCCAAGCGACCAATGGCTTGCGACCTCTCTCTCTCTCTCTCTCTCTCTCTCGGCAACTCCTCTCTCTCTCGCAATCTCTCTCTCTCTCCACCTCTTTCTCTCCATTCTAACAGGAAATCAAAATGAGAGTCAAGTTATATAAAAAATAACGATTTATTTAACAATGGAAAGATAATAAATCAAGTCTAAATCAAGTCTCACAGACTAACTTATCTCAGTTAACCCCCCAACATTAAAAGGTCTAAAACAGTAATTTGTCGCACCAATTGTCTCTCCCATCTGGGACTCTCTGTCCCCCTAAGACTCTCGGTCCCCCCTAGCCAGAACCATCTGCTTCAAAGACACTTAGCACACATAAGTTTAAAGACAAAGTTAAAGATTAAACATTCTTACAATATGTAACATGCCATCCCCTTTGGCTAAAGTAATTTAACACTCACCCATTGCAGCCAGAATATCTCACTCACTGTTCAAAAAACACTTTGGCATCCGCCATCGTGACTTAGCCTTCCTCCCACGAATCTTTGTGCAAGTCTTCCCGTAGACTTGGCTAGAGACGCCATTATCAAAGGAAGAGGCGGACACGCACATATGAATGCACACTTCGCTAACGCCCCATATTACTGGCTACAACCAGTTTCCCAAAGGCACTTTGAAAAGACCCATGAACTGACGAACATTGACTCACCTAACTATGCAGTTTTCATATCACGCCACCCAGAAATCATTTATCAGCTTTTCTCGGGTCGTTGTTTCGGCTCTGTTCTCTGCATTCCAAAAAGGTCACAGCACATCACATTATGCTATTTAAATATATCATTAATTATAATCACTACCACATATATATATATATATATATATATATATATATATATATATATATATATATATATTTGTGTGTGTATGTGTATGTGTGTATGCATGAATATCTCCTAAAAAAAAAAAAAAAACTCAGATTAAAGATGAAACTCAATTGCCAACAAAAGTACCCATATGGCGTTATGTTGTCTAATAAATAAAACCAGTGGGAGTTGTCTCTTAATTCTTCCCCCGCTCATTTACGTCATGCTGTCAGTATCTTTTCTATTATTTTTAGCTCTCATTCTCTGTCTGTCTGTCTGTCCGTGGCTCTCTCTCTCTCTCTCTCTCTCTCTCTCTCTCTCGCTCTATCTCTCTCTCTCTCTCTCTCTCTCTCTCTCTCTCTGCGTCTGCTGGTTTATGTAACTATCTCTCCGGAGAATTTTGCTTTTCACTAACTCATATATTTTTTTATCTTTTTTTTTTTTTATTATCACGCAGGAAATGAATTCTAAAGCTACTCTCTTGTCGTCCCTTATTCACTGCTCAAACCGAAAACTCTGGGTAATTTCCGCTACCGCTCAATTTCTCCCTCATACGAAGCCTTTCTTTTTTCCCCTGTGTGTGTGTGTGTTTTTTTTTTATTTTCTATTTTTTTTACCAGCATCTTGCCTCGACTCTTGACAGCTTCTTTAATTTGGTAAGCGTCTCCTTTGTTTCTACCTCCTCCCCCGACCGCAAGCCCCCTTCCCCCGTCTACACACACACACACACACACACACACACATACACACACGCACACATAATCCCATCATTTTACTTTCCTCATGGTCAAGGTGGAAAAGGACATTATGATAGCCGTGTAATTCGTCTTTGCTCTTAAAATGAAATTTCAGTTTACATCAGGTCTTTTTTTTTAATTTTTTTTAGTTTTTGTGATGTGAACTAACGCCCATCCAGTAACGTCGTTCATTTTTTAGTGTTCTGTAAAAGTAAGATATTGAGATGGCTTTGGCTTTTCGTCCACACTTTATTTTTGTCCATACTTGTTTTGTCCGCCCTCAGATCTTAAAACCTACTGAAGCCAGGGGAGCCCTCAGATCTTAAAAACTACCGAGGCTAGAGGGCTGCAAATTTGTAGGTTGATCACCCACCCTCCAATCATCAAACTTACCAAATTGCAGCTTTCTAACTTCAGTGGCTTTTAGTTTATTTAAGGTTAAAGCCTTAATGGTGCGTTCGGCAACCATATAGGACAGGCCACCACCGGACGGTACTTAGTTCCATGGGCCGCGGCTCATACAGCATTATATCGAGACCACCGAAAGATAGATCTATTTTCGGTGGCCTTGATTATACGCTGTACAGAAAACTCGATTGCACCGAAGAAACTTCGGCGCATTTTTAACTTGTTATTTACTCACACCAATTTATTTTACCTAGGGATGCAGCTATCAGTTCTTATAAAAATTTTTTTTCTAAATTTGTGATATTTCCCTTTATGTTTTATTATTATAATCCACTTCGCTTGATTATACGCTGTACAGAAAACTCGCTTGCACCGAAGAAATTTCGGCGCATTTTTAACTTGTTATTTACTCACATCAGTTTCTTTAAAGTAGGGATGCAACTATCAATTCTTATAAAAAATTTATTTTCTATATTTGTGATATTTTCCTTTTTATTTTTTTTATTTATAATCCACTTCGCCTGATTATACGCTGTACAGAAAACTCGCTTGCACTGAAGGCGCATTTTTAACTTGCTATTTACTCACATCAGTTTCTCTTACGTAAGGATACATCTTTCAGTTCTTATACATTTTTTTTTCTAAATTTGTGATATTTTCCTTTTTATATTTTTATAATCCACTTCGCAGTCTTATCCAATCGTTATCATGTTTCCCTCATCCTTCCAACAATAAATACAATTACCCGGCCCCAACTCCTTCGAAACCAAAATTTATTATATCATTGTTGTCCCCGCCACATCTTTAACTCTTCCCTTCGCACCAACGAAGGGGCTTTCCCATCGCCGCCTTCTCCAGAACATCTCCCATCTTCCATTTGCACCCCCCCCCCCTCAACCCCCCACCCCCCACTCATTCATATCTTCAGTATTCAATATCAGACCATTTTTTTACCTGCCTTATCATCCGCTTCTCTCACTCATAATCTAAGTTGTTTCGCCTGATAACGTGAATGGTCTCATTAAAGAAGAAGATGAAGAAAAAAAAACAATCCCTTTGTCAGCTAAGAAACCTATTTTGCATATCAATGTAGCTTAGGTGGCTCCTTTCCCTAACTATAGTGTCAGTCCGGTTACTCTTGTGCTTGGGAATTGATAAATGTTTTACTATGTGCCATCTCTGCTTCCAAGAATATATAGATATGGAGATGTTAACGCCTAGGTATCATTTTGCGATCTTTTTATTTAAATATTTCCGTGAAGCTTGTACAGGTGCAAGGAGTTTTATTGCCCTTCTCACCTGTTTTCTATTTTTCTAATTAAAAGAATAGGTTCTCATTCTATAAAATGAGACGCGACCTTACAATCATCAGTAATTGATCATTTTTGACAATATCTCCTTCCGCGTGGCGAAGTTGAACCTCTTGCTTATTTCTTAAGAAGCAGAAATTCTTTGAATGTACAAACTTTTAGCAAACTTCTAAAATATGCTTTATCTTTAGTGACTGAATATTTGACTGTTAGAGGTGCTGTTTCTTTGTTTGTATGGTGTTTTTACGTTGCATGGAACCAGTGGTTATTCAGCAACGGGACCAACGGCTTTACGTGCCTTCCGAACCACGTCGAGAGTGAACTTCTATCACCAGAAATACTCTAACCATTCGGTGGAATGCACAAGAACCGAACTCGCGGCCACCGAGGTGGCAGGACAAGACCATACCGTTCACGACACTGAGGCGCTCTGTTAGAGATGCTTGTATCAATGATCACTGAGGTGGAACACCGTATAGGTGCTCGGAGGACTTTAAGCTCAACGGTTTGGGCTTTTGCAGATAATAAGATGTACCTATATCATTGGGGATTCTCTTTATTGATCGACAAGTCTAACGAACAACAATTCAATCAGCACAACGGGAATTTTTTGTAGCAACAACGCAAATGTTTATAATAATTTCAAAATCCGTTTTCAGTAAGGTATATCAGGCATACCATAACTTTCTATAATTAGTATTGTCTTGGTTCCACAAGAGGATTGTTTCCTTCTATGAAGCTGCCATTAATCGGTCAACTATTAAACACACTTATATCTTATAAAATCTATAATATTTTGTAGCTATCAAAAACACAGTAGACGATTTTCTCAGCAGACGAAACACCCGCGAGGAACACAGTTTCTGACATAAAAATCTTTTTTTTTTCCTTTCTTCTCCTTTCTTATTGTTTTGCCATTGATTGGTCAACTATTAAACACACTTACTTTCATCTTATAAGATCTATAATCTTTTGTAGTTTTCAAAAACACAGGAGACGATTTTCTCAGCAGACGAGGACCACAGCTGAAGGATTATATCATGCTTCTCCTAAATTTTGACATGAAGGTTTGACAACGACATCCGAGTTAACGCTACTTTTGAGATCGTATCTCCCACAACGGTGGTTTCCAACCTTTTCTGACATAAAAACTTTTTTTTCTCTCTCTCTCTCTCCTTTCTTCATCTCTTACAAACCACACAAGTCAGATTAGGGGAAGATTCTTTTGATCATCTCCTTTGATTACGCGAGAGAGAATATTCCCTCCAACTCGGAAGGTAATGCAGGAGGGAGGAGGGAGAATTAGCAGGAGAGAGAGAGAGAGAGATCGTTATTGGCGAGAGATAAAGTCTCCAAATTACGTAGGGTGCTGAACTTCGGTCATTTTGGCACCTGGATGGGGGTAATACTTCGTTAAACTTGCGCCAACTTACTTCTGCCGGTTTTCGGCATAACTTTCCGCCCCTAATATGAACTTGAACTTTAGACTTTAGTATAACATTACGAGATTTCTATGTCAGAAGTTTTAACCTGAAAAAGTGGGTCTACGTACATAATGTGATGAGTGAAGGTTCATATTTTTCACTGAAAGACGTTAAGATTGACGTCATAAATTGTTTTTCATTGAGAATTAGAGTTTGCATTGTCTGACGAAACTGCATATTTTAAAGATAAAACATATTCAAAAATAATATGCACATATATACATACTTACAGACACGCGCTCACACACAAATATATATCCTATATACATTATATTATATATATATATATATATATATATATATATATATATATATATATATATATATATATGTATATATACATACATACATATACATGTATATATATATATATATATATATATATATATATATATATATATATATATATATATATATATATATACATATGAATGTGATTTTAGTATAAGCGAACACTGCCGGATAATAATAACAGGCGAAGCTCAGTCACTTAATAAAGACCAGGTACTTAATCCACAACTTAGGACGACAGGAAAATAATTACTCTTAAATAGGAGTACCTGACAGAAGCAGCTCTTGCTCAGGAGTCGAACGTGGTATTTGTGTTATATATATATATATATATATATATATATATATATATATATATATATATATATATATATATATATATATATGTATATATGTATATATATATATATATATATATATATATATATATATGAATATATATATATATATATATATATATATATATATATATATATATATATATATATATATATATATATATATATATATATATATATGTATGTATGATTAAGTGTATGTATGCTTGTTGACACACATACACTAATACTCGTACATACCACGTACGTCGAGGCTGATACACATCGAGACTAAAACGTGTATGAAAGCAGAAGTAATGACGGCTATTGGCAATAAGTCCTACGTGACAAGAACCATGATTTAAGTTGCCCGACACAAGCAGCTTTTCGCTCGATAAACCATTATGATCTATGCGTCGTATTCGTTTGTGAGAAACGATTAGAGTTCATCTGGTTCTTGAGCGAAAATGCCAAAGGAGACGTTCGAAACCAAATTCAGCTGAAGGATTATATCATGCTTCTCCTAAATTTTGACATGAAGGTTTGACAACGACATCCGAGGTTAACGCTATTTTTGAGATCGTATCTCGCACAGCAGTGGTTTCCAACCTTTTCTAATTCTCGCCCCCTTTCATTGAATGGAACATTCTCTGCGGCCCCCCGCCTCCCTTAAATACTGTAATTTACTGGCATAGTAGGCACATGTCAATAATTCACAATATTGTATATATATATAGATATATATATATATATATATATAATATATATATATCCTAATATATATATATATATATAGGTGTTACTTCTGTCTGTGATTGTATATTAAATATTATGTGATTTTTTCTGTGTTTCTTTGTCCCCTGAATCTTCTTGCACACTTTGTTTATCAAAGTGTTTAAAGGGTCCAGGAATCCACCAAACATTGTGAAGAATATTTTATTAGGAACGTTTCATACTACTTCAGAGTACATCTTCAGCCTGTAATTATAAATTGTGACAATTTAATTAATAGTAAAATAATACATTAAGACTAAAATATCAAGATAATAAGTTAATTAAAAACCTTAGAGAACATTTAAAACAAACAATAGACTAAAACTTTAAGAAATATGTTAATTAAAATTTATAGAAACATTTAAAACAAATAATGAGAGGACAAGTACAAGTACCCTAAGTACAAGTAGAGAAGGGAATGATTTGAAAACACAGTTCGGCCCAGATCTAAGTTATGCTAAATACAACGTGGCAGCAGCCACGTTTGCATTTAGAGAAGGAACCAGTCGTTTGATGTATAATGACTCAAGTGTCGTTAAGTAATTGTTGGGAGTGCTGTCAATGATTGAGAAATGTGTTTTATCAATATTAATTTTACATATTTTGGCGTGGTTACGGATATTGGATAATTCTGGGTTTGTTATCCTTTGTCCTGTTCTGTAGCTAACACCTAAGTGACTGGAATATCTCACTTTTAGTAACCGTTTGGTCGATCTGACGTAAATACCAGGACAACCCGGACAATTAAATTTATAAATGACGTCGGATCTCATGAACGGTGGTAGTTTTTCTTTGTGTAAAAAATGTGCCAATTTTTAATGGGTTGACAGGAATCAAGTTTAATTTTAAACAACCTATTTCACTTTCAATGATTTTCCTTATTCGCTCGCCTAATTTGTTTTTATATGTAAAAGGAATGGTACAGTACATAACTAGCTTCTTAACATCATAGGAAGGAACTTTCTCAGAAAAATTATTATTTAAAATTCTATTTACTACATTATAAAAAACATTTACTGGATAAGAATTGTTAATAAAATACCTCTTTAAAAATTCAATTTCTTCGTGAAATAAATTCCAATTTGAGGTATATTTCATAGCTCTAAAAACAAGGGTTGAGATGGCATTAATTTTAAAATTCAAAAAACGAAAACTATAAAAATTATTACCCAAACCCGAAAATGTATGCTTCCTAAAAATGGTAGTGTTGAGTCTATCATCTTCCTTAACAATCTTTAGATCTGAAAATGATAGGCAGTTATAATGCTCGGTTTCCATAGTAAAATATATATTATGATGCTGGCTATTCACAAAATCCAAGAAGGCTTCACTTTGCCACTTATATTTAAATAATAAAAAAGTGTCATCAATATACCTTCGATAAAAGTGTGGCTTAAAATTAGAAGGGCATTCTGTTAAAAATTTTGATTCTAAAAAGTCCATAAAAATATCTGCAAATATAGGGGCCAACGGGGACCCCATAGCCAAACCCTCGACCTGCGAGTACAATTTGGAATTAAAAGTAAAAACTGAATCTTGCACTGCAAGTTCTAAAAGTTGTTTGAATAAAATTCTATCAAATCCATGGAAGCATGTGGTATTTAAAAAAAACTTTATCTAAAATAATCTCAATTGTTTCTTCCACTGGTATGTTTGTAAAAAGTGATTCTATGTCAAGACTTATCATGTAAAGATCTGAATCTTGTCTGACAATTAATTCCTGAAATTCGTAGCCATTTTTAACTGTGTTAACAGGATGTGCAAATTCAGACAACAATTTGGCCACATATTTAGAGATGTTAAAGTTAGGACTTTTAATGGATGACACTATAGGGCGAATGGGAAAACCTTCTTTATGTATTTTTGGTAGACCATACAGGATACCGAAAGATGAACCAGTGACAAAAAGGTTATCATATGTTGTTTCATTAATGATTTTTAGACTTTTTACTTTTCTAAGAAATCTATTGATTCTATCTTCTCGGATCGACCAAACGGTTACTAAAAGTGAGATATTCCAGTCACTTAGGTGTTAGCTACAGAACAGGACAAAGGATAACAAACCCAGAATTATCCAATATCCGTAACCACGCCAAAATATGTAAAATTAATATTGATAAAACACATTTCTCAATCATTGACAGCACTCCCAACAATTACTTAACGACACTTGAGTCATTATACATCAAACGACTGGTTCCTTCTCTAAATGCAAACGTGGCTGCTGCCACGCTGTATTTAGCATAACTTAGATCTGGGCCGAACTGTGTTTTCAAATCATTCCCTTCTCTACTTTTACTTGGGGTACTTGTCCTCTCATTATTTGTTTTAAATGTTTCTATAAATTTTAATTAACATATTTCTTAAAGTTTTAGTCTATTGTTTGTTTTAAATGTTCTCTAAGGTTTTTAATTAACTTATTATCTTGATATTTTAGTCTTAATGTATTATTTTACTATTAATTAAATTGTCACAATTTATAATTACAGGCTGAAGATATACTCTGAAATAGTATGAAACGTTCCTAATAAAATATTCTTCACAATGTTTGGTGGATTCCTGGACCCTATTTAATGCTCTCATCTGATTGAATATATATATATATATATATATATATATATATATATATATATATATATATTATATATATATATATATATATATTCTTTAATATGGAATTTGAAATAGTTTATATATTTAGACAACTAAATTTCATATATATCTGAAATATTTTCTCAGTGTTTTCAAATTCTGAATTCCATCATAATTAATAGTTTTCAGATATAATTATACCCTTCAAGCATTGGCGACCCCCTGGCAGTCCTTCGAGCACCCTCCCGCCCCCAACCCAAGGGTGGGGGGGGCGGCCCACAGATTGGAAACCACTGTCATACGGGAATGTTTTCCAAGCAGTTTTATTACATTGCATAAATAAAAAACGTTAAACTCTTAGACACCTTGACGATTTTGGATGAGATAAATCCAGAAGTTATTTGTACAATTAATGACACGTTATATTTTCATGTCTAAGGAAATCATGGCAAGTCAGTTTCATTAACACAAATCATAATGAAGTTCTTTTATGTGGTGCCAAAGAGATTCTGAAGTGCATTCATGTAATTACAAAGGAGACACTGAGGTTCGTCCATAAAAAAAAAAAGTAGTTTTTTTGACATTGCTATTCAGGCATGGTGGAACGAAAGCTGTCAAAAGATAAGCAAGTATAATTCGTCGATTTATTGAAACATCTCCGTATTTGGTTCTTGCCGCATCATCTCATGCGTAGCAATGGCTACATATTTCATTATTTCACCAAATCTATCGTCTATAATTTACAATTTGACAAGAGTCTATCACTTCATATTGTCTCCTACATCTTTTATTTTTTAAACCAGGCAATGGGATTGCCAGTCGAATCTCTCTGGGCATTAGCAAAAAATAAAAATAATCTTACCACTTGCCCTAGAACATAACTATCCGTCAAAAATGTTGACCGAAGGGAAAAATAGGCCAGGAAGCACAATTTGAGGGATAATCCTCACTGAGCACTTCCAGGTCATTCATCTGGCACCCTGTGTAGTGGGATTAACACATAATCCCGTTATGACACACATGACGGTTCTTCGTTAGAGGAGAGTGAAAGCGTGGAAATAATCTGATTGTCATTGTCTGGAATGACCTTTGCTGCCGGCATAATAATTAAATATTTTTCTTTTTAGAGAGATAGAGAGAGAGAAAGAGAGAGATTAAAACGGCTATTTTCGGAGATAAATACGTTCTAATTGTGAATGACTGAAGTGTCGGTATTAAATGAAAAGGTGTCATTTTTTCTTTGTGAAAATGAATAATTCTGTTAGGACACTTCATTGTGTTTATCAACATGCGATGAGTTTCGTTTAAAAAAAATTATTATTATCCATTCACTCGTCTGTCCGTTAGTCTTCATTATAGAGTTAATCTGTCTCCAGCATTTAGGAATGGAAAATACAGAGGAGACAGTACGAAGTAGAGATCAACTGCTTAAGAGGATGACAGTTATGAACAGAATGATAAAGAGAAATTTGTCAGTCAACAGGGAAATTGCAAGGTCAACGGGTAAATGAATGATTGACAGGTAGGCATTCTCCCTGGTTAAGGCGAAGTTCTCTGGTTAAAGAGGTAACTGATTGGTTAAATGTCATCCCAAGAGAATATAGGAGATAACACGGTTGAAAACAGGAAATAATTTATCAAAAGGAAATTGAATATGTTTAGAGTTGAAAAGAAAATGGGAAAGTTTAGAGGCAAGTGGATGGTTCCGAAGGAAAGCTTAGCGTTTATGGAAGGAAATAATTGGTTAAAAGATAGATGACTCATTAAAAATGACTAAGGGGTACAAAGGAGAAAGTTTAGGGAAATCAGCTGATTAAAAGAAACCGGACGGATCAAGAGGAATATGCCGAGCTATAGAAAGCCAATAGAACTTACATGGATACGCTTGGTTAAAAACAAGCCGAGGGAACTTAAAGGTGGGCGATAGTTAAAGATAAATAGAGAGAGAATATTTTCGAAAAATAATAATTGGTAAAAGTTAGGCGACTCATTTTGAGGATCACGAATGCTTGAAATAAAGACAGCAGGTCAAATCGATATTTGCGGGCTAAGAGGACCCTGGCTCGTTATGTTACAGGACCATCGATATGCCGAAAAACAGCTGATCACACATAAATATATATATATATATATATATATATATATATATATATATATATATATATATATACATACATATACATAAATGTATATTAGATATTATATATACATACATGCATATATTGTATATATATATATATATATATATATATATATATATATATATATATATATCATAATATATATATATATATATATATATATATATATATATATATATATATATATATATATATATATATATATATGTGTGTGTGTGTGTGTGTGTGTGTGTGTACATATATACACCACGAAATAACTTCCCACGTCTTGAAATAATGAAATTCAATGAAAACAGTAATAATGAGTTTACTCACCGCATCGCTTCGACATTCACATCCTAGTTTCCAACTTCCGTTTCCCATAAGGATTAAGCTCAAGATATTCTGCAACGCCTTGGCTTATTAAATATGCATGCTCTCGCTGATGAAAAGTGTGAACGGAAGGGGGAAGTAGGATATTGGGTCACTGGGACGGACAGGCAGACAGTCAGACACTTCAGGTATCCTTAGACTCAAATATCAAATTGACGTGTCGAAACAGAGTAGTAAAGGCATACGTCACCTAAAATCAGAAGTATTTTTCATGAAGATTTATTGACTAAATCAAAGTTTTTCCGCAAAATTGGACGACGAAATCAGTAAGTCAGAAAAAATATAGACTTTCTCTTTTCCTTTCGGTAACCCCGACAGACATGACGGAAGAGAAAGAGAGAAAAAAAATTAAATTAAAGTGTCTCTCAAATTGTGGAACGGGCAAGAAGTGTTCCTTTGCAGGAACCGCTCCCCGAAAGGCGCCGTCTTAAGGATCTTAGACAACACTGTGGAAATTGAATGTGCCAAAGATGTCGAGGGCGTCAGGCGTATTCTGAACGACGAGTGGGAGGTTTGGATAATTAAAACAATTTATGAGCAACGACAGAAACGTCGTGACGGACGATACTGCGAGTGAGAGGGTAGGCAGCTCGGGAATAAAGGATCATGGCGACGGATAATTCTAATTTCTGTGGAAAAGAACTGAATGAATGAGGAGAGGGGAATACTGGCTTAACAAGAGGGCTAGAACAGAGATCGGGCCAGTTAGGTTACATGGTAAACAAAACGCATGGTGGCTTCCAAGGCGCTAAATCATATTATTATTACGATCATTAGTATTACGTTTATTTTATTTTTGTATTTTTATATGTTCATTTATTTTTTTGGCCTATCACAGTCACCCT
>NC_087211.1:88372505-88382505 GCF_015104395.2 Macrobrachium nipponense | reverse complement strand
TCTTCACTCACTTCCAGAAGTCAAGCCAGTTTCCGCAAGTTTGAAAAAGAACTGAACAGACTACACCGGCTGAAAAAACCAAAAACACTTTTTGGAAGAATGCCTCAAAGAACAAGTACTTCCAAAAATGTACGGATTCGGGAGATGGACTCTGCAATCAAACCCCTTCCCTCTATCACACAAGATTTTCCTGGAAGAAAGAATCACCAATACGAGAAACGACATCTTCGTGCTACGCAGAGTGATATATGGAACTCAATCTAATCTTCGCCTCCTCACTACGGACCACGTATACAGACCGCAAAAACAACCTAGACTTCATAGTGGCTTTTGATAAATTCATATCTGACAAAAACTACAGCCGTGAAGAGATATGTTTAAAAGGAGTGTTACTAAATGCTTTAACTGACCTTCATAAGAAATATCCTGTTCCCCGCAGATTCATGATAGCCATCCACTCGCTAAAAAAGTTAGATGTTATAATAAGTAGATCCGACAAAGACGGCAAAATTGTAATAAGGGACAAAGGACTTCTACCTCGACAAAATCAACCAGCTCCTTAGCGACACAAATACTTACGAAAAACTGACGAAAAATCCCCTCCAGAACGTTCCCACAGAATTTTTTCGGAAAGTAAGATTAATTGGCCAAGACAAAAAGAGTATTGAACTATTAGAGAAATTTAAAGTAATTAATCCTAAATTACCCTACTTTTATGGTCTTCCCAAAACTCACAAAGACAATCTTCCATTCAGACCCATCGTTTCACGCGCCGGAGCTTTCAATTACAAAATTTCTAAATGGTTAGCTGGCCTCCATTTCTCCTTTTTAGCACTTTTTCTCCCAGTCACATCAAACATTCGGAAGACTTTTGTCACAAATTCAGAGAAGCACATATACCACTTCACAACATAAAACTTTTAAGCCTTGACGTAGACTCCCTATTCACAAAAGTACCAGTACAGGACGTTCTTCAGTTTTTAAGGGAAAAATTATCCCCCTATTCAGATCATTTCCCTTTGGCACTTGACAAAATAATAAAGTTAGTTGAATTAATTGTGGCATCTAATAACGTATTTTCATTCGGGGAATCATTCTACAAGCAAAAATTCTGGGTGTAGTATGGGTAGTCCTTTAAGTCCTATTTTAGCCAATCTGTACATGGAATACTTTGAAACTACAGTAATAAATGCAATAAAACCCAAAAACATGCTGTGGATGAGATACGTGGATGACATACTAACATTTTGGGATAATAAGTGGGGTAATTTTAATGAATTCCTCTCAAAATTAAACGCATTAGTGCCCAGCATCAAATTTAAAGTTGAATGGGAAACAGACAACAAAATTCCTTTTCTTGATGTTTTAATAATCAGAGACACGACAAAATACAAATTTACCATATACAGAAAACCAACGTTCTCACTTTCATATATTCACTACTTTAGCTATCATGACAATACTATCAAGATAAGTCTAGCTAGCAACCTATTCTTAAGAGCCTTACGAATTTTGTTCCCCAGATTTCCTGGAAAAAGAATTTGAACTAATTCGCAAGCAACTCTCATCTTTAAAGTATCCTGACCATATAATTGAGAAAGCAATTCAAAAAGCAAACGTAATTTTCTACCGACCCCCTAAAGACAAGACCAGAGACACACCCAACAATAAAATAAAAATTCCCCACCTGGAGACGATTAAGAGAGTACTCGCACCCTTGGGAAATCCAACCCTTTTTGCATTTACCTACCCAAATACCTTAGCCAAATCCCTGATTAACGTCCAACAAAAGACATCGCCCAAAGACTCGGGGGTATATGAGATCCCATGCCAGGACTGTGACCAATCTTACATCGGATTTACAGGTAAATCACTTCCCCAGAGATTAATACAACACAAACGGTCAGTTAGGTATGGACAACAGAACTCGGCTATTTTTCAATATATAAATGAAACATAACCATAGAATAAACTGGAATATGTCACATGTAATTTATAGCAGCAACTGCCGGTACAAGAGTCAAATGATGGAATCGGCCTTAATAAAAGAGAAAGCAGGTAATGAACATCTCAAAAGGGAATTGGACATCAGACATCGTCGACGCAGTTCATTCAACCAACGCTTAAGAAGATTAAAGGAAGATTATCAGCGGGGGGTGACCTAAATTGGCTTACTTGTGGACGAATCTCTTGGTATAAAATACCACCTTTTCTGTAAACTTTTCTCATTCATATACCTGAAGAGAGACAGCATCTCTGAAATATAGTACTTTTCTCTCTACATTTTGGTGTTTTTATGGGCTCCTTTTATTAGATATATATATATATATATATATATATATATATATATATATATATATTATTATATATATATATATATATATATATATATATATATATATATATATATATATATTATATATATATATATATATATATATATATATATATATATATATATATATAATATATATATATATATATGCAAATGCCTACCGAAACTTATTCATTCAATATCCGTCCCGTAACGGATGACGGTGAAATAGGCCAATTAATATTCTGATTGGATCGAGGACTCTCATTCTTGTTTGTATAACCACAGCGATATTTGAAAAGCCTGATATTCATAGCGGCACTTTTATTCACACACTCCAGATGGACTTTCTGCCTGGCGAGTCAGTGCTGAATGAATGAAGCTATATGTAATTCATGCCTTCTCTCTTCAAGCGAAAGGAGAGTCTCTACTTTTGAAAGATTGACACGAAAATATAGGAAAAATTGTTTCAGCATTATTAGCCGTCAAGGCTGAAGACTGTGCATTATAGAACGTGTACTGGTGCTGACAGTGCACTTTGCGTAGTACACTGTAGGCGCTGCTAAAAGGTGTTGGCAGTGCCCTTTCGGCTTCTATAGTAGTAGAGTTACATCAACCGTGCATCTCATACCTATAGACCAGTCCTTTACGACGTTCCTGATCGGCTGTTGATAAGCCAATCACAGGGCTGGAAACTCTCAGTCTCTCGAGAGAGTTCACATAGGCAGCATGTACGTTCCACCTCTCCTGAGGGATACTTTTGAAAAACGAAATATCCCGTCTCCTTTCTTTAATCTTGCTGTCCAGCCTCTCTAACTACTGTGCTAATTTTTTCTCACATCAACTATACACAATGTCATATATGAAATCCATAAGCCAGCCCCCCAAAAAACAACAAATTAATTGACGAAGATGATTTCCAACAATCAGAAAAGTATGGACAATATTTCCCAGCTGGTGGTACATTGCATCCGTGTATATCTTTTAGGGGAAAAGCCACGCCCACTTATTGCATAAGTGCCAGATACTCTAAGATAAAAGATCCTAGAGTAGTTTGTGCGTAGGAAAGGTTCTACGTTCCGAACAGCTTTCTATATAGGTATATGAAGCTACAACCGAGAAACAGAGTGCATAGAATTGTTCGTGAATTGGCAACATACATGATGAGCGAACAATTTTATACCTGAATTCATTTTGTGTTTAAGAAAACCTCTGTGAGGTGAAATCAGCGCAGAACTTGACAAGAACGTTTACGGTTCGGGATGGCAATGACGTGCAATGACCTGATACTGCTAAAATACACATTGTTGACACTATGTATTCGAGTATAAGGTTTAATACTGCTCAGTTCTCTGGGAGTTTTATCTTGGCTACAACTAAAATATGAAATAGTTTAAATAGTGTCCTGCTCTCTGCTGACGTCTCCTGAATTCATGCTTATCGGTTGTATGTTCTATCCCCTGATATTTATTGATTTATTTATCAGCTTTTCCTATGACTTTTCTCTCTCTGCAGGCTGATTTCGCTTTAGAGCCATCTTTGGTTTATAGTCTGCTGACTCTGTCCACAAGGGATTTTAGCTGAAGGTTTAAAAGAGAGAAAGGAAACAAAATAGGGTGGTAATAATTTGTTACAGATTCTGTGGCTTTGACGCTGTTTATTAGTTTATTTTCTTATTCAGTTTTCAATTTATATTTTCATTCCCTTTCTCAAACAAAAACAGTTCATTTTACGGTTGAATGCATAATTTTCTTTACCTGTGTCGTATATATTTCACGCGCATAGATCTATATATGCGCAAAAACATTATGAATACATCGTTTTAAAGCTTGATCACCGTCGGGGTGTAGTGCCGTCAGAGCACCTCGTGCGGTGCACTGTAGGCATTAATTTTCAGGTTCTTTGCAGCGTGCCTTCGGCCCCTAGCAGCAACTCCTTTCGTTCCATTTACTGCACCTTCTTTCATATTCTCTTTCGTCCATCTTACTTTCCACCCTCTCCTAACGATTGATTTATAGTGTAACCGCGAGGTTTTCCTCCTCTTACAGTTAATTTCCGTTTCAGCGCTGAATGACCTCATTGGTCCCAGTGCTTGGCTTCTGGCCTAAAGTTTATATTTAATTCTTACCCCTATGAATCATCTTATAGTATCCCTTTGTATCACAGCCTTGACATTTCGATAGAGAATTTTTGGAAAACCCTTCCCATGAATGGCTTTAACAAAGGGTGTAATTGATAATGAATAAAGACGGTCTTTTATTTTTTTATTTTTTCCACCGTCCGCTTGTAATAATGATCTCTAATTACATTCCTCTCCTGGAAGATGTGAAGGAAAAATCCATTCAATTAAGTTTCTTAATTAAATTCTAATAGAACAAATTGGCCTTCATAAATGCGCCGTTATAAAAAGGGATGGATCTTCTTTATTCTGCAACACTTCATTATTGCCTATGACTGGTTCAATAGATCATGTGCTCATTATTATTATTATTATTATTATTATTTATTTTTATTTTTTTTTTTTTTGCTCTATCACAGTCCTCCAATTCGACTGGGTGGTATTTATAGTGTGGGGTTCCAGGAGGGTTGCCATTCCTGCCTCCTTAGGAGGGTCCAATCCACTTTTCTTTTCTTAATATGTGTGCCGTTTCTAAGGTAGGATCACACTCTTCTGCATGAGTCCTGGAGAATACTTCAGCCTCTAGTTTTTCTAGATTCCTTTTCAGGGATCTTGGGATCGTGGCCTAGTGCTCCTATGATTATGGGTACGATTTCCACTGGCATATCCCATATCCTTCTTATTTCTATTTTCAGATCTTGATACTTAGTCCATTTTTTCCCTCTCTTTCTCTTCAACTCTGGTGTCCCATGGTATTGCGACATCAATGAGTGATACTTTCTTCTTGACTTTGTCAATCAACGTCACGTCTGGTCTGTTTGCACGTATCACCCTATCCGTTCTGATACCATAGTCCAGAGGATCTTTGCCTGATCGTTTTCTATCACTCCTTCAGGTTGGTGCTCGTACACTTATTACTGCAAGGTAGCTGGTGTTTCTTGCACAGGCTCCAGTGGAGGGCTTTTGCACTGAATCATGCCTCTTTTTGTACTGGTTCTGTGCAAGTGCCGGGCATTCACTTGCTATGTGGTTTATGGTTTTCATTTTTCGTATTGCACTTCCTACATAGGGAGAGATGTTATTTCCGTCTATCGTACTTTGAACATATCTGGTTCTTAGGGCCTGATCTTGTGCCGCTGTTATCATTCCTTCAGTTTTCCTTCTTTAGCTCTCCCCTCTGTAGCCATTGCCAATTGTCATCGCTGGCTAGTTCTTTAGTCTGTCTCATGTATTGTACCGGGCATTGGTTTGTTGTGCCAGTCCTCTGTTCTTTCTGTCTTTCTCCTGTCTCTGTATATTTCTGGGTCTTCGTCTACTTTTATTAGTCCTTCTTCCCATGCACTCTTTAGCCACTCGTCTTCACTGGTTTTCAGATATTGCGCCCCAGTGCTCTGTTTTTCGATGTTGACGCAGTCCTCTATACTTAGTAGTCCTCTCCCTCCTTCTTTTCGTGTTATGTATAGTCTGTCCGTATTTGCTCTTGGGTGTAGTGCTTTGTGTATTGTCAGTTTGTTTCCTGGTTTTCTGATCTATGCTGCGGAGTTCTGCTTCGTCCATTCCACTATTCCTGCACTGTATCTGATTACTGGCACTGCCCATGTGTTTTTTATGGCTTTTATCATATTTCCGGCGTTGAGTTTTGACTTGAGTATCGCCTTGAGTCTCTGCATATATTCTTTCCTGATCGTGTCCTTCATCTCTTGGTGTTTTATATCTCCTCCTTCCATTATTTTCCCAGGTATTTGTATCCTGTCTCATCTATGTGTTTGATGTTGCTCCCATCTGGTAGCTTTATCCCTTCAGTTCTCGTTACTTTGCCTTTTTATATGTTGACTAAGGCGCACATTTTTCTATTCCAAACTCCATTATTATTATTATTATTATTATATTATTATTATTATTATTATTATTATTATACATTCTGATCCGCTGGCTTCATTTAGATTATTATCGAATGATTGAATGAAGCTAGTGGATTTAGTTTTGCTGAAATGTCAATCGGAAAAACTCAATAAATATATATATATATATATATATATATATATATATATATATATATATATATATATATATATATTTATATATATATATATATAATATATATATATATATATATATATATATATATATTATTAATATATATATTAATATATATATATATATATATATATATATATATATATATATATATATATATATATATATATATATATATATATATATATATATATACATACACTTAAGATATACATCTGAAACACTCATGGCCAGCATTTTGAATCAAAGATTTTCTTCTCCCTTTTTGCATCAAGAAAATAATATAGTTTCATTCATGCGAAATCGCTATTGGGTACAACCTAAAAAGGCCTCTGCAATGTGTCATTGACCAAAACTTCAAAAAGTTGATTCCCAAATTCTTTTCCAGCTTTCCAGCGTGGCGATTCCGAGATTCCTCGACTGGATCATTTTTTCCTGCCATTTATTCCAGTATTTCTTGCCAGCCCTTCAAATCCCTCTTCCCCAAAGAGAAATGCTTGCCGTTATTTCGCAAGAAGTTTCCATTAACCATTGTATTTCTGATATCCTCTCTCCTTTGTCTTTTCTTATACGGTGTCTCGGTTATCTTTTGGTCATTTTTTTTCTTCTTCCCTTGATAGCCTCATCATAAACGATAACAGCTAAGTTTACAATGGAGTCTAACTAATGGTCTTTACTATGTTTATTTGTATGGTGTTTTTTACGTTGCATGGACCCAGTGGTTATTCAGCAACGGTACCCACGGCTTTACGTGACTTCCGAACCGCGTCGAGAGTGAATTTCTATCCTTATTGTAGGAATAGCAAAGAATTTGTCTCTCTATACTTGAAGAAGCCCGAAATCTATGAAATGTTGCTGACTTGTAGTCAATAAGTTAAAAGCCCAAATCCGATTAATTATGAAAATGATGAAGGCTAACTTGAACAAGTAAGCCCATAAGACTACCTCTCCTTGAACTTCATAAACATCTCAGTATCCTCTTAACAACTATAATTCTTCTTCAGTCAACTACGATTCAAAGGAGAGACAGAAATACTTTATTACTCTATTATTTGTACAATGGATATTCACTAAACTTCTCTTTTGCTTAATACTTCCATTCTGCTCTTCTTTCATTCACTCCTCCCTTTATCTAGCGCATCGTTTTACTATGACTCCAATCCCATCTTTTGCATCTGAACGCAATGAGGACTCTTTCGTCCTCCTTCCAAACCTCACCAAACATTTAACTTTGATCAAACATGTAACATTTATCACCTCATTATATCAACTGCTTTTCCATTTTCCTGAAAGAAACCTTCCGCGCAAATGGCATTCGTCCTGGGACCCAGCGTTTTCATTTTTCTCCGTCTGCTACATACGATTTGTTGTAATATCTCTTGTGATTACATGCTTTCATTGCAATATCTAGCAAACATTTCCTTAGAAAAGTCACCGGTTTTCTCCTGATGTATGTTTAGGTGATAATGTGGTGATATATTTTTCCTGGAGAACGAATATTCTGTCAAAGCTCACTTACATAAATTCTCCCTATCTCGGTTGACAATTTGTACACACACACACACACACACACACACACACACGCGCGCACAAACAAATGGAATAAAAAATTAGGTCAAAGGCCAAGCGCTGGGACCTATGAAGGAACGCAGCGCTGAAAGGGAAATGAAGAGTCGACGGTGCTAAAAGAGGGTGGAACGTAAAGATGGAATAAAGAGAATATGAACGGAGGTAGAGTAAAAGGAACACAAGGGGATGCAGCTAAGGGGCGAAGGGGCACTGCAAGGAACCTTAAGTAACGCCTATAGTGCGCTACGTAAGGTGCACTGACGGTGCTACCCCGCTACGGAGCAATACAGGAGACACTGATGATACATATAAGAGATTCTAAAATATCTGTATTTGCGACCAAAGCTACTTTTATGCCCAAAGTTCTTCGCAGAAGCTGGATTGTTGAACGAAAAAACTTCCTATATTCCATGAAAAGCTGAACGTAGTATCGGGAATATTGCAGTTACCCACAGCAGCAAATTCTATGAAAAAGTCCTGCTTTCAATTCGCTATAGATGTGGCGATACGTGCGCTAGAATATCCTACGCCGTCCTGACGGAAATTGAAATGTTCCAACTTCCACGTAACCTCCATTTTTTCCCTTTTTTTCATTCTCAAACGCTTTGATATGACGAGATGACGCTGGGAATTCGTTACGTAAATTCTCAAGTTTAATTTGCATTTAATTTCGTATTTTTCTCAACTCATGTTATATTCCCAGTATTTATTCAAAGATTATTAACTTTAAAAGCTTTATTGACCCAGCGTGCCATTTCCAATAAGAAACTTTTTCGGAATATACTGATGAATTTTTCGACGCAGATCAAAGTTAGTTTGGCTTCTGGCAACAGGAATACTTTTAATGCCTGTTGGAATTGGAACCGGAATATAACATTTAGGCCAAAGGCCAAGCGCTGGGATCTAAAAGGTCATTCAGCGCTGAAAGAGAAATTGAGAGCAGAGAGGGTTCTAAAGGTGTAACAGGAGGTAAGCGTCGCAGTTGCACTATGAAACAATAAAGTTAGGAGAGGGTGGAAGGTCAGATGTAAGAAAACGAATATATATATATATATATATATATATATATATATATATATATATATATATATATATATATATATATATACAGTATTGGTAATCTTCTTAGGCACGACGATATGGTACTCCAGTTGTATTCCACATATGAAAATGAAAATGGTATATCTCAGAAAATGCCTAACAGTGGAGGGCGAAACTGTTGGGCATTTCCCTGAGATAAACCATTTTCATTTTCCTATGGTGGAATACAATTGGATATATATATATATATATATATATATATATATATTTATATATATATATATATATATATATATATATATATCTACTGCACTTCTTTCCTTGTCGGTCATAAGGGGGTACGCAGCGATTTTCCTTGAGCCACTAATAGCAAATGTATTTATTTTCCTTTCAAATGATTCCCCTGCAAAGAAAGGGGAAGAAAAAATAAAGTTGAAATCTGCGATAGAGCGCCTCTGGAGAGAGAGAGAGAGAGAGTAGAATTGTAAGTTATTCAACAGGATGAATAATTACTCGGAGCGCCGCGCTTCTCCAAAAATCAAGAAAGTGTTTCCGTTTCAGGTTTATCAATAATGACCTCCGGACGCGGAAGAACTGAGAACATTTTCGATTTAGAAACATCTATTAATGACATATCCGAGTGGATCTTTCTTGTCTGTCCGCCCCGGTGGTGGGGGGGGCTTGGGTAGGTAGGGGATCAGGAGGGTAAGGAGAGACATTACGGGCAGCGCCGGGTTTCCAGCACGGTGTAGCGTGAGCCATCAAGCTCCATTAGTAAATATAGATACTTAAACAGGTATCTTCAACTCGAATGAATTTTATTTAAAAAGATGGTATTATTATTATTATTATTATTATTATTATTATTATTATTATTATTATTAATTATTATTATTATTCGTGTAGAACTTCATAGTGAT
>NC_087211.1:88363783-88368783 GCF_015104395.2 Macrobrachium nipponense | reverse complement strand
ACATAACGCAGTGGGCATCGGCTCGCACCACTGAGAGGTCAGGCTGGACTTTCTCTCTGCTAGCCTGTGGCGTTTGTGTTAAATTTCGTTGCACATTATTTGGAATTGTTTCGAGGCAGACAATTTTGGAATGGGGGTGGGGTGGGTGCGGGGGCAGGGGCTGGGGGTGGTTAATGACATTCTGACATATGGCGAAGGTGCATGACCAAAAAGGTTGAGAACCAGTCTAGATAATGAGACTGAATTTTTTTTTTTTATTTATAAATAAAGGTAAGTAATTTTTAAAGAAATGCTAAGAATGAATAAAAATTGAAAATCTTAAAATGGATGGTTTTACCATTAACTAACATTAACCCACTGAACTCCATAACTCGCTTAAGGGCGAAAGATTAATGGCCTTTAGTAATCATAATTTCTGAACGTGAAAAAAAATATATACCTATTTTTCACCTTCGCTGATCAATTACCTGGTGTTAATCCAGGACTTGTTGTTCCACATTGGAAGCCGAATAAGTCTGGATTATATGAAACAAGGCGTGATCCGACCTCCAGCTTACTCGTGGCGCGCAGTAAAATCTATGGGGTAATTAAAGCGTTATTTCACCAGTGAAAATTAAATTAAAGACACTATATTTTATTAGAAATGATTGTTCTGCACTGTTTAGCATGCACATTGTTTATATTTTACATTTTCATTCTAATACATAAGTCATAAATAACCTATCCTCCAATTCCCGCATCTTTAACTCAACGCGAAGCACCTTTTTTAGACCTTTTTACGCTCTTCCATAGACCTTTTTCCTGGATGGAATTTGGACTGGATACGAAGCTACTAGTTCTCGTAAATTAAGATACAAGTTCTTACAGAAAAGACGATCTATGGCATGTTGCAGTTCTTAAAACTACGATTTGAAGTTCCGGATACATTCTACAATGAAAACAAAACTGTAAATTCTTAAATATTAATTTTTTCGTTTTCCTTTTATTGCTATTCGTTCATTTTTTTTCAGTGCGGTGCATTTCTGTGGTCTTTCGTCATTTTATTCATGTTTTATAGCCCTTAATTTTTTTATTATTGTTTTCATCTGCGTAGTTTGTTACATTTTCGTATATCTTATTACGTTTGTTACTGTTTTTTTTTAGAATTGTCTGATATTTGATTTAATACATCTCTTTCCGTTTTATCTAATTAATTTCCTCTATTTTATCCATTTTATATTTTACACATCTCATTGACTTATTATTAGTTCTCAAATGTAGGTTTATTAAGTAGAAAGCTCTTCTGAAAAATGATAATAATTGAATACATACACACACACACACACACAAAACATTTAAATAACATTAATAATTCAGCTAATTTTGTCGCCACTCAGAGTGTAATGTCAGGGGGTCGTACGAAGCGAGTGTTATTAAAGCTCCTTCAGGCTCTACCTTAGCAGAATAAAGCTCAGTAAGTCATCACATTTGCATATCTTCCGCTACATCACTGGCTTCTTTCTAATTTTATGTGAAGAAACGTAAACAATATCGTGGTGTTGGGAAGGCTTAGGACTTCGGATTTTGCCTGTTTTTCCTGAATATTTTTCGTAGCATTATTCTGCCAGCTAAGATGTTTGTCTGCAGCCACAATGTCTAAAGTCACCCTTCTTCATTATTAAGTAATGAATTCACTTTTTCTCCTGCATTTTTTTTATATATGTCGTATTTTAGTGAAATTCACTTGTCACTCTTTTAAACTATGGTACTGGTACGAGTTAATTGTATCTCGCCTTTTAAAATAATTAATTCTGTCATCAACTAAGCAACACACCACTTCATTTACATGTATACACGCACACACACACGCACACTCACAAGCAAATACGCACACACACAAGCAAATACGCACACACACACACACACACATATATATATATATTTATATATATATATATATATATATATATATATATACACACACACATATATGTGTGTGTGTACATACATACATGAGCGTTTTTATCGCATCATCGTGACATTATATATTTCCCAAACATTAAGCTACATATGTCGTTTGATATTCCAATTCGCTCTACCTCGGAAATGTCACCAAAGGGAAATATTATGATTGATAAGTGATTCGAGTCCTTGGGGGAGATTCGAACTCCCGACAGTGCGAACCTCCGACTTCAGTGACAAATATTTTTACCATTGGCATGTATACGTACATGTGGAGTGTATATATATGTGCGTGTGTGTGTGTGTGTGTGTGTGTGTAGGGTGTTGTCTATAGAAATCGACTATAATTTTACATTTAAATCTTAGAAAATGATATGTAGAATTTGCCAGAAAAAACTGACTTGGGAATTACAGAAGAAAAGTTAACATTATTGTCATTATTATTAATATTGTTGTTGTTATTTTCCAAACTTCCAAATAATGTGGTGTTCATTTCAAAGAATTTATAGAAAGCTATAGGAAATACAGAAAGAAATCAGTTATTTGAAAAAGAAAAGATAAGTCAATTTAAGAAATTGATAAAAAAGTAAAAAAAAATGTAAGCAAGAAGATTAGATATATATATATATATATATATATATATATATATATATATATATATATATATATATATATATATAGGTATATTAATATCTGTCACTGTAATTTTCATCAAATGCCCTTTGTGACTCACATCCGGGTCCTGTTAAATTCTCGGTATGCCACGTTTCGGGTAAAAGGCCCTGCTGATGAAATAATTTTCATTTCGGTTAAAAAAATCCGTCTGAGGGAGGGAGGAGGAGAGAGAGAGAGAGAGAGAGAGAGAGAGAGAGAGAGAGAGAGAGAGAGAGAGGGCAACTTTGTCACTTCACGGCACTCCTAATAGAAATCCTCTTCTCTCTCTCTCTCTCTCTCTCCTCTCTCTCTCTCTCTCTCTCTCTCTCTCTATTTTCTGATTAATTTCATGTAGGTGCCAGGAACTTTTAGCGTGACTAGTAATTTTTTTATACAGTTTATTCTAATCTAAGTATTTAGATAATCTTAATGGTACGGTATATAGAAAGTCCTTTTATTTGATTTTATTTTACGAAATGAAGATCCTGTCTTATGCAAATTCCTTAATTTCCGTTTCAGATTTCTGTAAAAGAAAACTATAGACGGCTATTTGTCTGTCCGTCCGCACTTTTCTTGTCCGCCCTCAGGTCTTAAAAACTACCGAGGCTAGAGGGCTGCAAATTAGCATGTTGATCATCCACCCTCCAATCATCAAATATACCAAATTGCAGCCCTCTAACTCAGTGGATTATATATATATATATATATATATATATATATATATATATATATATATATGTCTGCAAGTTTGTATGTATGAATGTATGTATCTGCCTGCAACCTTTTGTAAATACAAAGCAAATATATAGAAACTGGCCAAATGGAAACGGAACCACTGTTTTCATTTTTTTTTTTTTTTTTTGCGATTTATTAAATGTTTGAGCAGACGAATAGAGCTGTCAAAACATCTAACCTTAATTAATAGTGCCCGAGTATAGTGCTGCCTCGAAATTCATCATTCATTTTCATGATTTGATTTGTGGATAATTTGAAACTAAACGTCAGAGAAACATGAAGTGAGTGCGTTTCGTTATTATTATTATTATTATTATTATTATTATTATTAAATTATTATTAATTATTATTATTATTAATTATTATTATTATTATTATTATTATTATTATTATTTGTTTACTTGTGAACTGCTTCCTTTTTCTTGAGTTTTCTGAAGCTTCCATATTTTATTCATTTTGTCTCTTGGAATTCTTGTTCTCATTTATTTTTTTTGCCGTTTCTTTCCTTCTCTCCTGCATCATATTTTATAAATTTTATTCCTTTTGAGTTCATATCCTTCGTAATCATATTTATGCATAGTACGTTTTTGAATTTTTCCCTTGACAAAATGTTTTTTTCATTCGATTTTTCTAGTTATTTTCCTGTTTTAATATTAATTAATTCCTCCTTTTTAGACTTTCGAGATTTACTCTTTCGGTATAGACTTCCCTTCTTGTTTATATTTCATTTGCATTTTATCTTGTACAGTTTATTTTCCCATCCAATTCAATTTTTTAAGGGTTCTTGTCGCTTTTTTTTTATTTTGAATTCATTTCCTAGCTCCAATTTTCATTCATATCTTTCCCTGGAGTTGATTACTTCCCTTCCATTTTGCGTCCACCTCATCCTTTCTATTTCAGTTTCTCTGCTTTTTTAATTCGTAAGTATCCCGGTTTTTCATTCCCATCATTCTTCTAATTTCCCTTCAGGTCTTGGCGTCATAGAGGTATAATTTCTTTCCTCTGTCCTCTGGTTCGAATCCACGAGAGGACGAAATTCTTATCAACTAAAAAATTCCCCTTTGATTAAACACATATAAAAATATATGAATTCCGAGGGAGAACGAATTGGATATAAAGGACATTTATGGCTTATGCAGAGATAGTTTATATATATATATATATATATATATATATATATATATATATATAATATAGATATATATATATATATATATATATATATATATATATATCTATATATAAATATATATACATATATATATATAATATATATATATATATATATATATATATATATATATATATATATATATACACACACACACACACACACACACACACACACACACACACACACACATATATATATATATATTATATTTTTATATATATATATATATATATATATTATATATATATATATAGTAAATATAAATGTCAGCCTCTCTCGCCACTGGCATCCGTAGATCAGGCATAACGGAGACGCCTTTCGTTCATCAGGGAGTCTTAACGTGAAATTTATTACCGTTAATATATTTCATTCATTTCAGTGGTATTTTGAAAAACGTTTCTCTTGTTCTTATTAATTCATCTATTTTCTTGTTTTCCCTTGCCCTTGGTTTTAAAGAGCAGAAGACTGAGTATTTTGTTACGGCTTTTTAGTATCG
>NC_087211.1:88356283-88358783 GCF_015104395.2 Macrobrachium nipponense | reverse complement strand
GCTGCGTTACCCCCTTATGACCCGACAAGGAAAGAAGTGCAGTAGATAATTATATATATATATAGTATATATATATATATATATATATATATATATATATATAAATATATATATATATATATATATATATCCAATTGTATTCCACATAGGAAAATAAAATGAAAATGGTTTATCTCAGGAAATGCCCAACAGGTTTCGCCCTCCACTGTTAGGCATTTTCTGAGATATACCATTTTTCATTTTCATATGTGGAATACAACTGGAGTACCATATCGTCGTGCCTAAGAAGATTACCAATACTGTATATATATATATATATATATATAAAATATATATATATATATATATATATATATATATAATATATATATATCTATTCCTATCTGACCTTCCACCCTCTCCTAACTTTATTGTTTCATAGTGCAACTGCGAACGCTTACCTCCTGTTACACCTTTAGAACCCTCTCTGCTCTCAATTTCTCTTTCAGCGCTGAATGACCTTTTAGATCCCAGCGCTTGGCCTTTGGCCTAAATGTTATATTCCGGTTCCAATTCCAACAGGCATTAAAAGTATTCCTGTTGCCAGAAGCCAAACTAACTTTGATCTGCGTCGAAAATTCATCAGTATATTCCGAAAAGTTCTTATTGGAAATGGCACGCTGGGTCAATAAAGCTTTTAAAGTTAATAATCTTTGAATAAATACTGGGAATATAACATGAGTTGAGAAAAATACGAAATTAAATGCAAATTAAACTTGAGAATTTACGTAACGAATTCCCAACGTCATCTCGTCATATCAAAGCGTTTGAGAATGAAAAAAAGGGAAAAAATTGAGGTTACGTTGAAGTTGGAACATTTCAATTTCCGTCAGGACGGCGTAGGATATTCTAGCGCACGTATCGCCACATCTATAGCGAATTGAAAGCAGGACTTTTTCATAGAATTTGCTGCTGTGGGTAACTGCAATATTCCCGATACTACGTTCAGCTTCTCATGGAATATAGGAAGTTTTTTCGTTTAACAATCCAGCTTCTGCGAAGAACTTTGGGCATAAAAGTAGCTTTGGTCGCAAATACAGATATTTTACAATCTCGTATATGTTTATCATTGCTTCCTGTATTGTTCCGTAGGGGGTTGTACCGTCAGTGCACCTTACGTAGCGCACTATAGGCGTTACTTAAGGTTCCTTGCAGTGCCCCTTCGCCCCTTAGCTGCATCCCCTTGCGTTCCTTTTACTCTACCTCCGTTCATATTCTCTTTATTCCATCTTACGTTCCACCCTCTTTTAGCACCGTCGACTCTTAATTTCCCTTTCAGCGCTGCGTTCCTTCATAGGTCCCAGCGCTTGGCCTTTGGCCTAATTTTATATTCCATTTGTGTGTGTGTGTGTGTGTGTGTGTGTGTGTGTGTGTGTGTGTGTACAAATTGTCAACCGAGATAGGGAGGATTTATGCAAGTGAGCTTTGACAGAATATTCGTTCTCCAGGAAAAATATATCACCACATTATCACTAAACATACATCAGGAGAAAACCGGTGACTTTTCTAAGGAAATGTTTGCTAGATATTGCAATGAAAGCGTGTAATCACAAGAGATATTACAACAAATCGTATGTAGCAGACGGAGAAAAATGAAAACGCTGGGTCCAAGGGCGAATGCCATTTGCGCGGAAGGTTTCTTTCAGGAAAATGGAAAAGCAGTTGGTATAATGAGGTGATAAATGTTACATGTTTGATCAACGTTAAATGTTTGGTGAGGTTGGGAAGGAGGACGAAAGAGTCCTCATTGCGTTCAGATGCAAAAGTTGGAATTGGAGTAATAGTAAAACGATGTGCTAAATAAAGGGAGAAGTGAATGAAAGAAGAGCAGAATGGAAGTATTAAGCAAAAGAGAAGTTTAGTGAATATCCATTGTACAAATAATAAAGTAATAAAATATTTCTCTCTCTCGTTTGAATCGTAGTTGACGGAAAAAGAATTATAGTAGTTAAGAGGACACTAAGATGTTCATGAAGTTCAAGGAGAGGTAGTCTTATGGGCTTACTTGTTCAAGTTAGCCTTCATCATTTTCCAAATTAATCGGATTTGGGCTTTTAACTTATTGACTAAAAGTCAGCAACATTTCATAGATTTCGGGCTTCTTCAAGTATAGAGAGACAAATTCTTTGATATTCCTACAATAAGGATAGAAATTCACTCTCGACTCGGTTCGGAAGTCACGTAAAGCCGTGGGTCCCGTTGCTGAATAACCACTGGGTCCATGCAACGTTAAAAACACCATACAAATAAACATAATAAAGACCATTAGTTAGACTCCATTGTAAACTTAGCTGTTATCGTTTATGATGAGGCTATCAAGGGAAGAAGAAAAAAAATGACCAAAAGATAACCGAGACACCGTATAAGAAAAGACAAAGGAGAGAGGATATCAGAAATACAATGGTTAATGGAAACTTCTTGCGAAATAACGGCAAGCATTTCTCTTTGGGGAAGAGGGATT
>NC_087211.1:88343783-88348783 GCF_015104395.2 Macrobrachium nipponense | reverse complement strand
TGTTAAAAAGTTGCCGCCTTCTGGAAAAGTACGCTAAAAAGCTGGAAAAGACTAAATTGGACCTCAGATTTCTTCAATATTGCCAGTTTAATATATATATATATATATATATATATATATATATATATATATATATATATATATATATATATATGTATATGTACAGATATGTGTATGTGCATTTGGGTATATGTCTGAGTGTATTCTTTTGTACATGCATGTTTATTAATTATAATATATATATATATATATATATATATATATATATATATATATACATATATATTTTATACCTACAGGGTTACAAGCAACCTTGATCCAGTTCCCATAAAAACGATCTCCATGTGTCTTTCTCTCTGGCTCTTTCTGCGTAAATATATATTAGTGTTTCTCCGGAAGCCGACTGATAAATAAATACATCCTTGGAATAAAAAAAACATCGCACTTGTGTAGTATCACTCGAAACGGTCTGCGATTATCTCAGATAAAATACTTGTTTGGGACTCCCACCAGATGTTTTTGAGACTTAAAATGAGAGAGAGAGAGAGAGAGAGAGAGGAGAGAGAGAGAGAGAGAGGGAGAGAGAGAGAGGGTGGGGGTGGCTGGCATCAGGTGGCAACGGAATCCCATCCCACTTGAAAAGGATCAAATGCTTCATCTCGGCAGAATACGAAATCAATATCATTACTTTTATCTGCGATTTCCACCTTTAAAGGGAGTTTCCTTATGCATTCCGCTGCTCGCATGGTTATTTTACTCCTCCTATGCGCATATGATATATATATATATATATATATATATATATTTATATATATATGATATATATATATATATATATATATAACACATGAAAAGTCCGCAAACGCACACATATATTCATGTCCCTAAATCCACGGTAGAACGGAAAGTAAAACAGGAACTTGGAACAAGTAGATTCGTAGTATATTGAAAATGTAGAATATACTACGAAAGTACTTGTTCCAAGTCCCTGTTTCACTTTCCTTTCTACCGTGGATTTAAGACATTCTCAAGTACGTGTTCCTTCGTGCTACATTGAATACATACATGTGTATATATGTAGTATGTGTGTGTGCTTTTGGGGGCCAGGGTTTATGCATACGGCTCTTCCTCATAGAAAATTACGGCCCACTGCCTTCAGCCGCCCCACTACACTAGGTACGTAAAACACTGCTTAGATCAACAATGGTGGAATTATTTTTAACCTAATATAACGTGGGACTGTTGGTTTTCTGTATATTAGGATTCAAACCCAGATCCTGCTCTGCTTTTCTAACTAGGATTGCAGCATAGCCAATAATAATAATAATAATAATAATAATAATAATAATAATAATAATAATAATAATAATAATAATAATAATAATAATAATAATAATACCTGAAAATAGAAACAAGAAGGATATGGAATATGCCAGTGGAAATTGAACCCATAATCATAGGGACATTAGGCACGATCCCAAGGTCCCTGAAAAGGAACCTGGACAAAATTGGATACTGAAATAGCTCAAGGACTGACGCAGATGAGTGTGCTCCTAGAAACAGAACACAGTAAGAAAAGTGATGGGCTCCAGAGGAGGCAGGATGCAACCCGAAGTCCCACACTATAAAAACCACCCAGTCAAACAGGGTGACTGTGATAGGCCAAAAAAATAAATGAACATATAAAATACAAAAATAAAATAAACGTAATACTAATGATCGTAATAATAATATGATTTAGCGCCTTGGAAGCCACCATGCGTTTTGTTTACCATGTAACCTAACTGGCCCGATCTCTGTTCTAGCCCTCTTGTTAAGCCAGTATTCCCCTCTACTCACTCATTCAGTTCTGTTCCACAGAAATTAGAATTATCCGTCGCCATGATCCAATTTATTCCCGAGCTGCCTACCCTCTCACTCGCAGTATCGTCCGTCACGACGTTTCTGTCGTTGCTCATAAATTGTTTTAATTATCCAAACCTCCCACTCGTCGTTCGGAATACGCGTGACGCCCTCGACATCTTTGGCACATTCAATTTCCAGTGTCATCTAAGATCCTTAAGACGGCGCCTTTCGGGGAGCGGCTCCTGCAAAGGAACACTTCTTGCCTGTTCCCCAATTTGAGAGACTCTTCAATTTAATTTTTTTTCTCTCTTTCTCTTCCGTCATGTCGGTCGTGTTACTGAAGGAAAAGAGAAAGTCTATATTTTTTCTGACTTACTGATTTCGTCGTCCAATTTCGTGGAAAAACTTTGATTTAGTCAATAAATCTTCATGAAAAATACTTCTGATTTTAGGTGACGTATGCCTTTACTACTCACTTTCGACACGTCAATTTGATATTTGAGTCTAAGGATCTCTGAAGTGTCTGACTGTCTGTCTGTCCGTCCCAGTGACCCAATATCCTACTTCCCCCTTCCGTTCACACTTTTCATCAGCGAGAGCATGCATATTTAATAAGCCAAGGCGTTGCAGAATATCTTGAGCTTAATCCTTATGGGAAACGGAGGTTGGAAACTAGGATGTGAATGTCGAAGCGATGCGGTGAGTAAACTTATTATTACTGTTTTCATTGAATTTCATTATTTCAAGACGTGCGAAGTTATTTCTTGGTGTATATATGCATACACACACACACACACACACATATATATATATATATATAATATATATATATATATATATATTATATAATATATGTATATATAATATATATATATATTATATATATATATATATATATATATATATATATATATATATATAATATATATATATATAATATACATATATAAGTCATATCACATTACCGTGATTCATATACATATATCGAGCTACAATGTCCTTTAATATCTAATTCGCTCTACCTCGGAATTAATATATTTTCATATATGCTTAACCGAAGGGGAATTTTTTCTCGATAATAGATTTACCTGTACTTGGGCGCGAACGCAGGTACATTATAAATCCAGGACCGTCAGTGGAAGCGGTACCACCCAACCGCGAGAGGCTTAAAAGGTATATGTCGTCTCTCACCTCAAATACTTTCTCGCGCTGAAGTATTCGTTGGTTATATAGTATGTATGTATATATAATATCTAATATACATTTATGTATATGTATATATTATATATATATATATATATATATATATATATATATATATATATATATTATATATATATATATATAGATATATATTTATGTGTGATCAGCTGTTTTCGCATATCGATGGTCCTGTAACATACCGAGCCAGGGTCCTCTTAGCCCGCAAATATCGATTTGACCTGCTGTCTTTATTTCAAGCATTCGTGATCCTCAAAATGAGTCGTCTAACTTTTACCGATTCTTATTTTTCGAAAATATTCTCTCTATTTATCTTTAACCAATCACCCACCTTTAAGGTCCCTCGGCTTGTTTTTAACCAAGCGTATCCATGTAAGTTCTATTGGCTTTCTATAGCTCGGCATATTCCTCTTGATTCGTCCGGTTTCTTTTAATCAGCTGATTTCCCTAAACTTTCTCCTTTGTACCCCTTAGAGGTCATTTTTTAATGAGTCATCTAATCTTTTTTAAACCAATTATTTCCTTCCATAAACGCTAAGCTTTCCTTTAACCATCCACTTGCCTCTAAACTTTCCCATTTTCTTTTCAACTCTAAACATATTCAATTTCCTTTTGATAAATTATTTCCCGTTTTCAACCGTGTTATCTCCTATATTCTCGTGGGATGACATTTAACCAATCAGTTACCTCTTTAACCAGAGAACCTCGCCTTAACCAGGGAGGATGACTACCTGTCAATCATTCACTTACCCGTTGACCTTGCAATTTCCCTGTTGACTGATAAATTTCTCTTCAGCAGGTCAACTTAACTGTCAGCATCCTCTTTTTCATTCTGTTCATAATTGTCATCCTCTTAAGCAGTTGACCTCTACTTCGTACTGTCTCCTCTGTATTTTCCATTCCTAAAAGCTGGAGACAGATTAACTCTATAATGAAGACTAACGGACAGACGAGTGAATGGATAATAATAATTTTTTTTAAACGAAACTCATCGCATGTTGATAAACACAATGAAGTGTCCTAACAGAATTATTCATTTTCACAAAGAAAAAATGACACCTTTTCATTTAATACCGACACTTCAGTCATTCACAATTAGAACGTATTTATCTCCGAAAATAGCCGTTTTAATCTCTCTCTTTCTCTCTCTCTATCTCTCTAAAAAGAAAAATATTTAATTATTATGCCGGCAGCAAAGGTCATTCCAGACAATGACAATCAGATTATTTCCACGCTTTCACTCTCCTCTGACGAAGAGCCGTCATGTGTGTCATAACGGGATTATGTGTGAATCCCACTACACAGGGTGCCAGATGAATGACGTGCAAGTGCTCAGTGAGGATTATCCCTCAAATTGTGCTTCCTGGCCTATTTTTCCCTTCGGTCAACATTTTTGACGGATAGTTATGTTCTAGGGCAAGTGGTAAGATTATTTTTATTTTTTGCTGATGCCCAGAGAGATTCGACTGGCAATCTCATTGCCTGGTTTAAAAAATAAAAGATGTAGGAGACAATATGAAGTGATAAACTCTTGTAAAACTGTAAATTATAGACGATAGAGTTGGTGAAATAATGAAATAAGTAGCCATTGCTACGCATGAGATGATACGGCAAGAACCAAATACGGAGATGTTTCAATAAATCGACGAATTATACTTGCTTATCTTTTGACAACTTTCGTTCCACCATGCCTGAATAGCAATGTCAAAAAAACTGGTTTTTTTTTTTTTTTTTTTTTATGAACGAACCTCAGTGTCTCCTTTGTAATTACATGAACGCACCTCAGAATCTCTTTGGCACCACATGAAAGAACTTCATTTGATATGTGTTAATGAAACTGACTTGCCATGATTTCCTTATACATGAAAATATAACGTGTCATTAATTGTATGAATAACTTCTGGATTTAGGCTCATCCAAAATCGTCAAAGGTG
>NC_087211.1:88328783-88341283 GCF_015104395.2 Macrobrachium nipponense | reverse complement strand
TAGATCTTATAAGATGAAAGTAAGTGTGTTTAATAGTTGACCAATTAATGGCAGCTTTACAGGTTGAAACAATCCTCTTTTGGAACTAAAACAATAAGAAAGGAGAAGAAAGAAAAAAAAGGTTTTTATGTCAGAAACTGTGTTCCTCGCGGGTGATTCGTCTGCTGAGAAAATCGTCTACTGTGTTTTTGAAAGCTACAAACGATTATAGATCTTATAAGATATAAGTGTGTTTAATAGTTGGCCGATTAATGGCAGCTTCATAGAAGGAAACAATCCTCTTGTGGAACCAAGACAATACTAATTATAGAAAGTTATGGTATGTCTGATATACCTTACTGAAAACGGATTTTGAAATTATTATAAACATTTGCGTCGTTGCTACAAAAAATTCCCGATGTGCTGATTGAATTGTTGTTCGTTAGACTTGTCGATCAATAAAGAGAATCCCCAATGATATAGGTACATCTTATTATCTGTAAAAGCCCAAACCGTTGAGCTTAAAGTCCTCCGAGCACCTATACGGTGTTCCACCTCAGTGATCATTGATACAAGCATCTCTAACAGTGTCGTGAACGGTATGGCCTTGTCCTGCCACCTCGGTGGCCACGAGTTCGATTCTTGTGCATTCCACCGAATGGTTAGAGTATTTCTGGTGATAGAAGTTCACTCTCACGTGGTTCGGAAGGCACGTAAAGCCGTTGGTTCCGTTGCTGAATAACCACTGGTTCCATGCAATGTAAAAATACCTACAAACAAAGAAACAGCACCTCTAACAGTCAAATATTCAGTCACTAAAGATAAAGCATATTTTAGAAGTTTGCTAAAAGTCTGTACATTCAAAGAATTTCTGCTTCTTAAGAAATAAGCAAGAGGTTCAATTTCGCCACGCGGAAGGAGAAATTGTCAAAAATGATCAATAACTGATGATTGTAAGGTCGCGTCTCATTTTACAGAATGAGAACTTAATCTTTTAATTAGAAAAATAGAAAACAGGTGAGAAGGGCAATAAAACTCCTTGCACCTGCAGAAGCTTCACGGAAATATTTAAATAAAAAGATCGCAAAATGATACCTACGCATTAACATGTCCATATCTATATATTCTAGGAAGCAGAGATGGCACATAGTAAAACATTTATCAATACCCAAGCACAAGAGTAACCGGACTGGCGATATAGTTAGGGAAAGGAGCCACCTAAGCTACATTGATATGCAAAATAGGTTTCTTAGCCGACAAAGGGATTGTTTTTTTTCTTCTTCTTCTTTTTTAATGAGAGCATTCACGTTATCAGGAGAAACAACTTAGATTATGAGTGAGAGAAGCGGATGATAAGGCAGGTAAAAAAATGGTCTGATATTGAATACTGAAGATATGAATGAGCGGGGGGTGGGGGGTTGAGGGGGGGCGAAATGGAAAATGGGAGATGTTCTGGAGAAGGCGACGATGGGAAAGCCCCTTCGTTGGTGCGAAGGGAAGAGTTAAAGATGTGGCGGGGACAACAATAATATATTAAGTTTTGCTAAGGAGTTGGAGACGGTAATTGTATTTATACCTGGAAGGATGAGGGAAACATGATAACGATTGGATAAGGCTGCGAAGTGGATTATAAAAAAATAAAAAGGAAAATATCACAAATTTAGAAAAAAAATCTATAAGAACTGATAGATGTATCCTTACGTAAGAGAAACTGATGCGAGTAAATAGCGAGTTAAAAATGCACCTTCAGTGCAAGCGAGTTTTCTGTACAGCGCATAATCAGGCGAAGTGGATTATAAATAAAAAAGATAAAAAGGAAAATATCACAAATATAGAAAATAAATTTTTTATAAGAATTGATAGTTGCATCCCTACTTTAAAGAAACTGATGTGAGTAAATAACAAGTTAAAAATGCGCCGAAATTTCTTCGGTGCAAGCGAGTTTTCTGTACAGCGTATAATCAAGCGAAGTGGATTATAATAATAAAACATAAAGGGAAATATCACAAATTTAGAAAAAAAATTTTTGTTTATTAAAGAACTGAGAGTTGGCCATACCCTACGTAAAGTAAATTTGTTGGTGTTAGTAAATAACAAGTTAAAAATTTGCCGAGTTTCTTCGGTGCAATTGAGTTCTCTGTACAGCGTATAATCAAGGCCACCGAAAATAGATCTATCTTTCGGTGGTCTCGATATAATGCTGTATGAGCCGCGGCCCATGGAACTAAGTACCGTCCTGTGGTGGCCTGTCCTATATGGTTGCCGAACGCACCATTAAGGCTTTAACCTTAAATAAAATAAAAAAACACAGAAGTTAGAAAGCTGCAATTGGGTAAGTTTGATGATTGGAGGGTGGGTGATCAACCTACAAATTTGCAGCCCTCTAGCCTCAGTAGTTTTTAAGAGCTGAGGGCTCCCCCCAGCCTCAGTAGGTTTGAAGATCTGAGGGCGGACAGAAAAAGTACGGACAAAAAAAAGTGTGGACGAACAGCCAAAGCCATCTCAATAGTTTCCTTTTACAGAACACTAACAAATGAGCGACGTTACTGGATGGGCGTTAGTTCACATCACAAAAACAAAAAAAAAAAAAAAAAAAGACCTGATGTAAACTGAAATTTCATTTTAAGAGCAAAGACGAATTACACGGCTATCATAATGTCCTTTTCTCACCTTGACCATGAGGAAAGTAAAATGATGGGATTATGTGTGCGTGTGTGTGTGTGTGTGTGTGTGTAGACGGGGGAAGGGGGCTTGCGGTCAGGGGAGGAGGTAGAAACAAAGGAGACGCTTACCAAATTAAAGAAGCTGTCAAGAGTCGAGGCAAGATGCTGGTAAAAAAAATAAAAAATAAAATAAAAACACACACACGGGAAAAAAGAAAGGCTTCGTAGGAGGGAGAAATTGAGCGGTAGCGGAAATTACCCAGAGTTTTCGGTTTGAGCAGTGAATAAGGGACGACAAGAGAGTAGCTTTAGAATTCATTTCCTGCGTGATAATAATAAAAAAAAGATAAAAAATATATGAGTTAGTGAAAAAGCAAAATTCTCCGGAGAGATAATTACATACCAGCAGACACACACATAGAGAGAGAGAGAGAGAGAGAGAGAGAGAGAGAGAGAGAGAGAGAGAGAGAGCCACGGAAAGACAGAGACAGAGAATGAGAGCTAAAAATAATAGAAAAAATACTGTCAGCATGACGTAAATGAACGGGGAAGAATTAAGAGACAACTCCCACTGGTTTTATTTATTAGACAAACAATAAAGCCATATGGGTACTTTTGGCAATTGTGTTTCATCTTAATCTGAGTTTTTTTTTTTTTTAGGAGATATTCATGCATACACACATACACATACACACGCACTTACGAACGGCTACATTCACCAAACACACAGACACACACAAATATATATATATATATATATATATATATATATATATATATATATATATATATATATATAATATATATATGTGGTAGTGATTATAATTAATGATATATTTAAATAGCGTAATGTGATGTGCTGTGACCTTTTTGGAATGCAGAGAACAGAGCCGAAACAACAGCCCGAGAAAAGCTGATAAATGATTTCTGGGTGGTGTGATATGAAAACTGCATAGTTAGGCGAGTCAATGTTCGTCAGTTCATGGGTCTTTTCAAAGTGCCTTTGGGAAACTGGTTGTAGCCAATAATATGGGGCGTTAGCGAAGTGTGTATTCATATGTGCGTGTCCGCCTCTTCCTTTGATAATGGCGTCTCTAGCCAAGTCTATGGGAAGACTTGCTCAAAGATTCGTGGGAGGAAGGCAAAGCCACGATGGCGGATGCCAAAGTATTTTTTGAACAGTGAGTGAGATATTCCGGCTGCAATGGGTGAGTGTTAAATTACTTTAGCCAAAGGGGATGGCATGTTACGTATTGTAAGAATGTTTAATCTTTAACTTTGTCTTTAAACTTATGTGTGCTAACAAGTGTGTTTCTCGTGTCTTTGAAACAGACGGTTCTGGCAAGGGGGGACCGAGTCTTAGGGGGACAGAGAGTCCCAGATGGAAGAGACAATTGGTGTGACAAATTACTGTTTTAGACATTTTAATGTTGGGGAGTTAACTGAGATAAGTTAGTCAGTGAGACTTGATTTAGACTTGATTTATTATCTTTCCATTGTTAAATAAATAGTTATTTTTTATATAACTTGACTCGCATTTAGATTACCTGTTAGAATGGAAAGAAAGAGGTGGAGAGAGAGAGAGATTGCGAGAGAGAGAGAGAGAGAGGTCGCGAGCTATTGGTCGCTGCGCAGAGAGAGAGAGAGAGAGAGAGACGAGGAGAGAGAGAGAGAGAGAGAGAGAGAGGGGCTGTATGTTTGGTTTGCCTAACGCTCAGGGTCCCACGTTTACCAAATAAATAACGAGATGAATATCCCGTTAACAGGTGGTGGCGAGCGGTTTAAGGGGCTTTTTTTTTTTTTAATGTATTTTGAAAGCCTGGGTACGCTCATGAAGAGACAGGTGACCAGTTAAACATAGAGGGGTTATAATCATGTCACAGTTTTGTTGGCTTAGCGATAGTTTTCGAACAACAAAGCCTTTTGTGAGATTAAATGCCATTTTCAGAGTGTCTGGTTGTGGAAATGTGTTGGATTTCAGTGACTGGGTGAAATGGGTAGAGAAATATCCATCCGTGAGGATGTGGTGCTGAGGAGAGAATTGAACTGGACTCAGCATTTTTCCCAGGCAGCCTGCCTCGAAGCAGATGCTGCACTCAGTGTGACTTTTGCGTGTGATGTCGAGTGCATTCCCGAGAAGATCCGCGTGTGTTACTGGCGTGTCCTTCGCAAATTCCAAGTTTTTTTGTTCTCATTATGAAGTGGTGAGTGTTAAAGATCATTTTGGGATCTTGGGGAGGGTTTTTGAATCACTCAGTGTTATGGGACTGGTTTAAGAGGTCAAATTTTTTTTTTTCCCCATAGTAGCAGAAAGTGACGTGTTTTTCTTTATAGGCGCGGGTTTAGAATAGACACATTCGTCTTTGTTTAACATATAAGTGTATACGTGTTTATGGATATTTTTCATGCATGCGAACTGTGCTTGTATTGCATTTTCTTGGAGACAAAGCGGCCACTCATTTTTACGGGCTCAGCAAATTTCTGCTAACAAATGCAAATGGGCATTGCTTACCGGGAGGGTACTACTACTGGTGTATACCTTGGGGGGATACTCAGACACTGTTCAGGGGGGAGTGTCAATGCTCGATGGAAGGTGAAACTTTTTTTTTTTTTTTCTCAGTGGGGGTGAAACTTTTTTTCTCAGTGGGGGTGAACTCCTTCCTTTTTTTTTTTTCTTTGTCGGGGTGTTGAGAGACGAATTTGCCCTTGAAAATTATTTTTCAATGCCAAGACTTCAGCTGATTGATTAGTTGATGAAGTGAAATGCCTGTAGGGTTTTTTTTTAGAAAAGAGATTTTCTTTCTCTTGGATGAAGAGAAAAGGAAATGAAAAGAGATTTTCTTTCTCTTGAAGGAAGAGAGAGAGAAATGAAAGCATGGGATGTGGTGTATGGGGGCACAGATTATTATTTTTTTTTATTGTGTTGGAGAAATTACTTTAAAATGGTGCTGAGTGGTGGTGAATGGTGATGCCCGGTGCTGGTGATTGATGTCGAATGGTGTTGATTTTGGGTGTGGCAATGGTGGTGTTTACTGTGGGTTTGGCAATACTAGTGTATGCTGTTTGAATTACACCCTTACTTGAGATCTTTGCAGAGAATTATTACTGTGGAGAATTATTATTATTATTAATTATTGAGATATGTCACGGGAGGGTTACTTAAATAGGACTATCATTACGGGGGACATGTTTTACGAGAGATTTTATAATTATTACAGATAATTATGTCATGGAGAATTATTACAATGAATTATTGGGAGAAGTTTTGTGGTTAATTATTTGTTGAATTTTTATAACTTTGGAGAATATTTCAGTAGTTCATGAGTGAATTGTGTTGAATCTTGCTGAACTTTTGGTGAATCTTGTGCTGAATTTTTGGTGAATGGACAAGCATTAACATTGTTTATGTTTTTTGTGCTAATACTAGTGATTTTGATGATAGTAATTTTGGTGATTTTGCTGATAGTGATATTTCTGATACTGATTTTTTTTTTATTTACTAATATGTGGGTGCTGTGATGCTATCAAGGGTGGTGGTGTTTTTTTTTTTAATTTGGGAGGAACAACCAACTCATTTTTTTTCTTTTTTTTATGAGTTCAGCAGATAATTGTTTGAGGTCTAGTGAGTCACGGGAGATAGTTAACAATGTCGTTGATTTTTCTTTTCTCCTTTTTTTGGAAGTTAGCCAGCGCTGACACAAGTTTTTTTTATCATGGGTGAATTTGAATTTATTTTTTCTCCAGTTTTTGTGAATATATTTTTTTTATATCTCATTTCGTGACTTAGAGTCATTATTCGGGAACGTGGTTGTGTTTTAGCTGTCTGATGCTGCAAAGAGATTTATGGGAGGATTTTTGCATTTTCTTTAATGCATACGTAATGGCACTACATTTTTTCTCTAGATGTTTGTGTTCCAGAAATTGTGAGTTTTCTTGCACAATATCTTTGTGTATTTGTGACAACTTTGCCAGAGGTAGGAAACTTGACTAAGTTTCTAATGACTTATGTCGTAGTGCACATGGAGAAGTCTTTGCTTAGACACTGTGAATTTGGAGTTTTATTATAATGAGTTGTGGGACATTGGTGATTTTTTCTAGAATTTCTTAGACAATTTTATTTGCCGAGTTTTTGCTCCTTTTCAGCAGTTATGCTTACAGAGAGTTTGTGGTTTATATATATATATATATATATATATATATATATATATATATATATATATATATATATATATATTATATATATATATATATATATATATATATGCACATATATATATATGTATATATTATATATATATATATATGCACATATATATATATGCATATTATATATATATATATATATATATATATATATATATATATATATATGTGTGTGTGTGTGTGTGTGTGTGTGTGTGTGTGTGTGTGTGTGTGTGTGTGTGTGTAGTTCTTTTCGGATGAGGTTGCTAGGCCCATGCCTTATCAACCAGGCCTATGTTCCACCACAGTTGGCTAAGCATCAGCTACATAATTCACCGCTTAAGTTGACTTAGGAACAGTGAATTATTCAAGGAAATAGCCAAAGCCGTTTTCCTTTAGTTGTGGGGGGGAGGGGCGCAGGGGTCGTTATGTATGACTAATATTTCTTGGGGGCGTCATTATCATTATGATACTTACAGTCGTTTTTTTGTTTTGACGCTCATCCTCAACGGGTCGTACTATAGTAGATTCACATCAGCCGTGCATGTGATGTCTAGGCCATTCCCTTACGACGCTCCTGATTGGCTGTTGATAAACCAGTCACAGGGCTGGAAACTCTCAGTCTCTCTCGAGAGTTCCACCTTTCCTGAAAGATGCATCCTTCAGGAGATGGGGAGCATACATCCTGCTTATGTGAATTCTCGAGAGAGACTGAGAGTTTCCAGCCGTGCGATTGGCTTATCAACAGCCAATCAGGAACGTCGTAAGGGACTGGCCTAGACATCAAATGCACGGTTAATGTGAATCTACTATAAACACCGAACTCTAGCTGAGTTAGGTGAGAGTGGAAACTGATTTTCCACATCCTTTAACTAATGTTAAATTCAGTTATTACTGACCCGATCTCATTAACTCCAGCCGGTATCGAAACCACAAAATGTGACCTCGTCCTTTTGTTTTCGACCTAATTCAAGCTCTCATTAAAGTAAGTGACATCCGCCATCGACCGCGAACAATAAAAGTTAATTGCTATTTGTTGTTGTGATGAGCTTTGATTTCAAAAGGACCTCATTATATCCCACATTATTCTTAGCGTCTGTCATTGACATTGTATTTTGCCTGCGCTAAAAGCTTTCGACACCTGACATTCCAGATTATCGGGATTTTATTTTCTTTTTTTGTGGTTGCAACACAATTCGTTTAATCCTGGTTGATATATAAATTTACATGCGATGTCTCAATAGCTTGTTAGTTTATTTCGTTGTGCAGAGGCCGATTTGTTCCTCTGAGTTTATTCTCACTCTTAACAAAATGCATCTTCATATATGTTATTTCTTATAGTTATTTTGTTCTGTATTTTCCAAGTAAGGGATCTTTCCTAGATAGCGATCTCCAACAAAGTTCGGGGGATCATTATCTACGACTGATATTTCTTGAGGGTCATTACCTTTAGGATATTTATAGTCTTTTGTTTATTGTCAGGTAACTTCCAGTTAGGAAAACTGAACAATCCCTCACGCTTGGATCCGGACTTGGATTGACTGTAAATAACAATCCAGTCAGGTGAGTGAACAGACCCCATAGATTCTTTTTTGAGAAGTCATTCAAACCATAATATTCAATAAAGTTTCATATGAAAGCTTACGGGACGGTAAAAAGCAATCAATCCATAGCCTTCGAAGGTTTCCAGATCTGACAGAATGCGATGATACTATACTGTCCTCAAGACGCATTCATTTATTATCACTGATATAAAATCGATCCCAGATTGTCCTCGACGGTGCAAATCGACTTTTCATTATTCCCGATTTCGTTCTTGCTCCTCTTGTCACCTGGTATCAGAAATCAATATGAAATTGCTCTTATCTTTGATCATCAAGAATGGACAACAAAAGTGCCTCTTGAGAGAGAGAGAGAGAGAGAGAGAGAGAGAGAGAGAGAGAGAGAGAGAGAGAGAGTAAAATCATATGGTAAGTAGTGCACCAACATTCCCATTCCTTATCTACTACCATAAAATAATAGGCAAGGTTTTCTTATGCTAGTTTTACATGTGTTTCATTTACATGAATCTCATAAACTGCCATATCGTACGTGGGTTCGAATCCTACCGCGGGAGTCTGAATTTCTTAGTTTGGTAGTGACAAGAACAAGATTACGCACACACAAACACACACACACAAATACACACACACATACGTATATATACATGCATTAGGTTACAAATGTCCTTCGATATCCAATTCGCTCTACCTCAGCATTAATATATTTTCATATGTGATTAACCGAAGGGGAATCTTTTAGTTAATAATAATTTCGTCCTCTTCGGTTAACATATATGAAAATATATTAATTCCGAGGTAGAGTGAATTGGATATTAAAGGACATTTGTAGCTTAATGCATGTGTATGAAACACGGGTGATGTGGGTAAAAAGTACACGCACCCACACACACACCCATATATATATATATATATATATATATATATATATATATATATATATATATATATATATATATATATATATATATATATATATGGGTGTGTGTGTGTGCGCGTGTGCGTGTGCCTGCATTTCCTTACACATGTACTGTATTCATGGTAAGATGCCAAAATAAATTCAAAGGAAAAGTCTCTGCAAGTGGCTGGGGGTCTTACTGAAAAGATGAAAGCGACTACAGAGGAAATTCTGGGGATAGCTTTAAAAGAACCCCGTGGTAGTTTTTCAACAAAACGAGAAAAAAAAAAAACTTCGCGCCAGTTTGAGAGAGAGAGAGACGAAAGAGAGAGAGAGAGAGAGAGAGACTTTACAATCTAAGATTAGGAATACCCAGTGGTTGCAATTGATTCGATGGAATGTAAGGAACCTGACAGAATATTTTATGTGCAAATACCAACTTTCGTGATTGGGGAATTTTGTGGATATTATCAGGTTCTTGGCTGCAGCAACTATTCGTGATTATGTATATATATATATATATATATATATATATATATATATATATATATTATATATATATATAAAGAAAGAGAGAGAGAGAGAGAGAGAGAGAGAGAGGTGTAAGCAGCAGTATGGTGTCAAGTTAACGTGTTCCTAGTAAATAGCAGATAGATAGATAGATAGATAGAGAGAGAGAGAGAGAGAGAGAGAGAGAGAGAGAGATATGCTGATGATGATAAGGATAGACCTACTACTCTAACCACTCTTCCCTAATAGGATACACTCAGTACTCAGTTGAATCCAGTCTAACTGTGCCAGTCAAAACATCACAATAGCTCCCTCCGTCATGCACTTGCAACAAGAATATGACCCAACCACGATTAAATATGTTTTCTTGGAAGCCTCGACCGCTGATATCTAAATTCACCGAAGCTGTGAGCTTTCCAATTAAGCGCTAAATGAATTCCGGCAGGGTGATGGGCCGAGGCGTTTATCATAATCTCATCAGAAAATGAAGTGTTGCATGCGCTTTGCTGTCTTAATTTCATAGCGGACGATAATCGAGTCATTTTTTATGATTCGAGAAGAGTGAAAATGCAAGAACGGTGGTAAGATATTTTGATATTAGGGAAAATCTGTTTTTTTCTTTTATTCGTCCTTCGAGGAACATTGCAGAAATTACAACATACAAAATTCTTGAAACTTACTGTCACAAACTGTCAACAATAAAAGTATTATTCATTATGGGATATTATTTCTGTAGGACGATATTATTATTATTATTGTTATTATTATTATTATTATTATTATTATTATTATAAGTTTAGTATACACTGAATCATATATCCGCATACAACATAAGGCAATACAGAGACGAAATAACAAATGAATAACGATGTAAGATGAAACAACAACCACACACTACACAAACATACATACGTACATATGTATATATATATATATATATATATATATATATATATATATATATATATAGGTGTGTGTGTGTTTTATATATATAAACAGCAAACACATTTCATAGAAGTAAGACGAGCAAGAAACCAACGGATACTGTAGCGAATAATAAAAACATTATTACATTGCGTTTGGGAACCACAACCAAAAAAAAGACCAACCTCCAACTCCTAAAAAAAGCCTTCCTGTTAAGAAGAAGAAGAAGAAGAAGAAGAGGAAAAATAAAGTACCCTTCTTCCTCTTCCCCTGATGTCACAAAACCTCAGGGGGATTTAGGCAGAAGGGCATATCAAGACCCTTCCTCTTGCCGAAAAAAAATTTGGCGTTTTAGTTATTTCAGAAGCCCGACGTCGAGAGGCAGCCAGCGGCAAATTGCGAGCCGTGGGGAGGGGTAATGGGGGGGTGGCGGTCATCGGGACGGAAGATTTATCTGTAGTGATTATTATCTTGATAAGAAGAGGAGCCAAGGAAGGCGGCAAGGCGAGCGGTCCGGGGGCATAGGATGTGAAATGTGGAGCCGATGTCAGCCTCACGACACAGTTTTCCGAGAAAGGTCATATCTGGAAAAGAGACATGAGACGTTCGTTCCGGTTCTTGGAATAAAAAAAAAAAAAAAGAAAAAAAAATCGGGGTGCTTGCTGAGGCAAAGTTGCGATAAAAATGCAACGTCGAGGAGGAAAAACTTGTTGGAAATTGAAAGAGCTTATCTAATGCAGATAATATATGAAAGAAAGTAGAGGGAGATGAAGTTGTGGTGAAAAGATTAAGGCTTCAATGAAGTCATCTCAGCAAAGACAAATATATGAAATGATGATGAAAACCTCGAAAAAAAGTAATAAAAAGTCAACGTGACGGAAATACTTGTTGGAAATTAAAAGTTAATTTAATGCAGATAATGTATGCAATAAATATAAGCAGAAGTGGTGATAAAAATGTTGAGGCATCAAGGAACCTATTTAAGCAAAGACAAATGTGTAAAATGATGTTGAACACCTAAAAATAATAAAGCTTGATAAAAATCCAACTTGAAGGAAATACCTCTTCGATATTAAAAGAGTTTATTTAATGCAGATAATATATGAAATAAGCATGAAGGGGGAAGCAGAAGTTGTGATAAAAAGAAAGATGAGGCTTCAGTGAACTTATTTAAGCAAAGACAAATAAATGACATTATGAAAACCTGGAAGAGGGAGAGGACGCTCAAAAGGGCAGTGAAACACGTCTGTGAACTTCACAGAGAGAGAGAGAGAGAGAGAGAGAGAGAGAGAGAGAAGAGAGAGAGAGAGATGGGGAGGACCGATAAGGTAAACTAAAGACGTAGAGCAAAAATGCAATAGAAAGTCACCTTTTCCTCAGTTTTGCCCCAACTTTCAAAATCAAACAAGCAGAGGAGGACCAGATGCATTTTACCTGAGTTTTCGGGAAACGGGGAGAGGAGGAAGTTAAGAGAATTGTTGATAAAAAGAATCGCAAAAACCAGGAGTGGGTCTGCATTACGTGAGAAAGGGTTACTGACGGAGGGGAACCAAGTAGGAACAAAGGAAAGTAAGTACGTAGAAGGTGCTGAGACTCAAAAACAAGCAAGAAAAGGTGGAGTACAATAAAAGCCAAATGTCTGCTTAAGGACAGAAGGCTGGTACTGGTCATGAAAGGGAGGATTTCCTGATAGTATCATGAAAAAAAAATAAATTCGCTTTTAGAGTGCTGCCGAAAGCAAATGAAAACCTTTCATTTCTTTGAAGATTAAGCTAAGGAAGGTTG
>NC_087211.1:88301283-88326283 GCF_015104395.2 Macrobrachium nipponense | reverse complement strand
TATTGAATTATATTTATGAAACAACTAATTGTTTCTTAATACATACATGCATACATACATTACATACATACATACATACATACAGAAAGACACAAAAGGCTCATCATTACTGTGCTGACTCCCCCTATAAGTACATAATTCATACATGTTTAGATCTTATCGTTCAAACGCATTGTCCATTCTGACCAGCCGACACTTCATTTCTCTATTCCTCCTTGCTAAGACATCTGGAATATACCTCTCTTTTCACTAGCCTGTCATCCAACATTTTCTCCCTCTATTTTCTTCTTTGAAACCCTTCATAATCCTCAAACACTGCCCAAACAATTCAGCTCCACAACCTCTAATTTTTCCTCTTCCAGTCGCATTCACCGTTTCCACAGGAACCACTTTTCTCTCCGCCAAATCTTTTACGGTGACCCCTTCTGCGTCCTTGCTTCGTCTGCCATGGGACTCACTTCTTGTCTCGTCCTTTTTCTTTAGTGGTCGTATTTACTCCGGAATACCTGTATCCTTTTCGTTAATGGTCGTATTTACTCCAAAATACCTGCATCCATCTCGTTAATGGTTGTATTTACTCCAGAATACCTGTATCCTTTTCGTTTATGGCGTTGTTTACTCGGAATACCTGGATCCTTTTCGTTAATGGTTTCTGTATTTACTCCAGAAATACCTGTATTTTCCTCCGTATACTCCATGGCGTTTAATGGTCGTATTTACTCCGGAATACCTGTATCCTTTTCGTTAATGGTCTTATTTACTCCGAAATACCTGTATCCTTTTCGTTAATGGTCGTATTTACTCCGGAATACATGTATCCTTTTCGTTAATGGTCGTTTACTCCGTTTCCTTTTGTTAATGGTCGTATTTCTCCGGAAATACCAATGTATCCTTTTCGAATGGGTGTTATTACTCCGGAAGGCAATACCTGTCATGGCTTTTCGTTAAATGGTCGTTAAGTTTACTCGAAATAAACCTGTATCCTTTTCGTTAATGGTCGTAGTACTCCTGATACATGTATCCTTTTTCGTTAATTTGGTCCGTAATTTACTACGGAATACCTGTATCCTTTTCGTTAATGGTCTTGTTTACTCCGAAATACCTGTATCCTTTTCGTTAATGGTCTATTACTCCAGAATTACTGTTTTTTTTTATCCTTTTCGTTAATGGGTCGTATTTACTCCGGAATACCTGTATCCTTTTCGTTAATGGTCGTATTTACTCCGGAATACCTGTATCCTTTTCGTTAATGGTTGTATTTACTACGGAGTACCTGTATCCTTTTCGTTAATGGTCGTATTTACTACGGAATACCTGTACCCTTTTCGTTAATGGTCGTATTTACTCCGAAATACCTGTATCCTTTTCGTTAATGGTCGTATTTACTCCGGAATACCTGTATCCTTTTCGTTAATGGTCGGTATTACTCCTGAATACCTGTATCCTTTTCGTTAATGGTTGTATTTACTCCAGAATACCTGTATCCTTTTCGTTAATGGTCGTATTTACTCCGAAATACCTGTATCCTTTTCGTTAATGGTCGTATTTACTCCGGAATACCTGTATCCTTTTCGTTAATGGTCGTATTTACTCCTGAATACCTGTATCCTTTTCGTTAATGGTTGTATTTACTCCAGAATACCTGTATCCTTTTCGTTAATGTCGTATTACTCCGGAATACCTGTATCCTTTTCGTTTAATGGTCGTAATGGCTCCGAATACCTTTACCTTTTCCGTTAATGGTGTATTTCTCCTAATACCTGTATCCTTTTTCGTTAATGGTTGGATTTAACTCCAGAATACCTTATTCCTCCTATGGTCGAATTTACCTCCGAAATACCTGTTCCTTTTCGTTAATGGTCGGTATTTAACTTCCGGAATACCGGTTTATCCTTTTCCGTTAATGGTCGTATTTACTCCGAATACCTTTTCCTTTTCGAAGTGGAACTGTCGTATTTACTCCGGAATACCTGTATCCATTTTCGTTAATGGGGGGGGTCCGTATTTACCTCCAGGAATACCTGTATCCTTTTCGTATGGGTCTTATTTACCTCCGAATACCTGTATCCTTTTCGTTAATGGGTCGTAATTTACTCCGGAATACCTGTATCCTTTTCCGTTAATGGGTCGTATTTACTCCGGAATACCTGTATCCTTTTTCGTTAATGGTCGTATTTATCCGGAATACCTATTTCCTTTTCGGTTAATGGGTCGATTTACTCCGGAATACCTGTATCCTTTTTCCGTTAATTGTCGTATTTTCTCGAATTTACCTGTTTATCCTTTCGTTAATGGTCGTATTTTACCTCCGAATACCTGAATCCTTTCGTTAATGGTCGTATTTCTCCGGAATCCCTGTATCTTCGTTAATAAAGGTCCGTTATTTACCTTTTTCCCGGAATACCTGGGGTTATCCTTTTCGGTATGGTTCGTATTTACTCAGGAATACCTGTATCCTTTTCGTTTAATGGTCGTATTTTACTCCGGAATACCTGTATCTTTTCGTTTACTTTTCCGGAATACCTGTATCCTTTTCGTTAAGTCGATTTACTCCAGATCCTGTAATCCTTTTAGTTAAATGGTCGTATTTATCCGAATACCTGTATCCTTTTCGTTAATGGTCGTATTTACTCCAGAATACCTGTATCCTTTTCGTAATGGTTCGTATTTTACTCCGAATACCTGTATCCTTTTCGGGAAAATAATGTTGGTTATTTACCCCGGAATACCTGTATCCTTTTCGTTAATGGTCGTATTTACTCCGGAATACCTGTATCCTTTTCGTTAATGATTGTATTTACCCTGGAATACCTGTATCCTTTTCTTTAACAGTCGTATTTACTCCAGAATACCTGTATTTAAATCAGCCATATTTATTATTTCATCATATTTACTCATTTTCTTTTGCTCTTCGTCCTGGTATACGCATACTGTCATGCCAACATTTACCTTGCACTATCTCCTCCTCTGAACATTTTCTGCCACTTTCCCCAGCCTCTAAAGCCTCTCTTACAACCAACCAAAGCTATATCATCTGCAAACATCAAGCACTCCAAACTCCATTTGTTTTCCATTTTCTTATCCGTAACTTTGCGCCTGCATCTCTCGCCCTTTCACAGACTTATCTCTTTCGCTCCTTCCATAAAATAATATTGAGTAGCCAAAAACACGTATGTACTAGTGTATTAGACCCACTTTCACCCCAAACCAGTCATTCCCAAGTTTGAAGATCCTTAGATAAAGCTTTGCTTACGTCATAAAAGTTTATGATCACTTTAACAAAAAATCTTTTAAACCGGACATCATTTATACCTTACACATAGCGGCTCTATATTTTTCATAAACATTGAAGTTAATGTATACCACATACAGAGTTTTTCTCATTTAATCTCAGGCCTCATACATCAGATTTTCCCCTCATATAACAAAAAAACTATTTTATACGGATTTCTCTTATTCTTTTTATATATATAAAAAAAATCCAATGATACGAGAGTTACGTACAAAAGCATAATTGATTCACCTATGCTTTTTGCGAACAATACGTTGGTAGTAAATCAAAAGCTACGGCAATAATCTCTACAGCTTTTGACGTTTAATTTAAAATGATAAATATCCCTTTGTCCTTGAATAGTTTTAGGGCGACAATTTATCTGCTTCAAGTCTTTTATTTATTGTTTATTCTTTTTTTGCCTTAATATTTTGTAGCTTTCATTCTGTCAGACGCCGGGAGCCAGTGTAATAGCCCGTCATATATTACAAGAAGGTCACAACTGTAAATTATTAAAAGCAAGAAGTAGTGCAAGTGCTTCTGGACATAAAATGGGAGATATTATTGTCTCATATTCTGGGTTTCTTTGATCGTTTTGCCTTTTTATTTAATAGTTTTCTGTGAAAGAAAACTATTGTGACGGCTTCGTCTGTCCGTCCTCAGACCTTCAAACTACTGAGGCTAGAGGGCTGCAAATTGCTACGTTGATCATCCACACTCCGAGCATCAAAAAATTCCAAATTGCAGCCTTCTAACCTCAGTAGTTTTTATTTTATTTAAGGTTAAAATTAGCCATAATCCTACGTCTGGCAACGATATACGGCAAGCCACCACCGGGCATTAGTTAAATTTTCTTGGGCCGCGGCTCCTACAACATTATAACGAGACCACCGAGAGATAGATCTGTTTTCGGTAGCCTTGATTATACGCTGTACAGGAAACTCGTTGTATATTGAGCAGTTTATGTTTTTTTTTTACCCTCAGCAGTTCAGCTGGATTCGTCACGAAGTGGATGGATGAAAAGATAGTTAAATTTTTAGACGTTATTTACTTTTAGTTGTGTCATAAATTATTTATTATAATTTATTTGAAACGTGTTTCTTTTTATTTACTCGTTACAAACTCGTAAAGAATTTCCATACACAATTCATGTAATTATATAAAAAAGAAATTTCTCAATAACAAGTTTGTTTTCATTAATAAGTTTTGCTTTTAAAAATGTCCCTTTCTCGCAAAGGAAATAGAATGAAAGAAGGCGAAACTAGATAAAAAAAAAATTACTTGTAAATGACTTTACAAGTAAATGGATCACAATCTTAGCGTCAGATACAAAAGCATAGTTGATTTATATATATAATTGTGCTAAACGAAATACTCGTAATAAATCAAAAGCAATGTCAATATTCTCTTAGCTCATAGCATTTAATCTAAAGTTAACCCGCACTGCCCAACCCCTACCATAACCATCCCCACCCACCTGTACGATAACCAACACCCCATCCCCCACCCCCGCCCCACCCGACTCAAAAAAAGTAACATCAAAGATGCACCTGACATCGAAGAAGAACTACGAAAGTTCAAAGGAGCAGCGTAGAAAAGACTGTTTACCATCATCGGCATCGCTGTCCTTGTAGCCTGAAATACAAGAAAGATAGCCTTAGAAAAATCTTAAGCGAAGGCAAAGATCAGAAGGCCGCGATGTTTGCAAGCGATCACGCCGTTGCATGCAGCAGCAAGCGCGAGAAGACAGCGGCTGGCAGCAATGCTCAAGGTCGGCTGGAAGGCTGGGAGTGATCGGTATACTTTTGCAAACGTCGACGGTGGGAGATCAATGAATTGAGAATTCTCTCATCGGCTGAGCAACAGGGATTACTTTACGAATCGTGAGAGGAAGGAAGATGGAAACTGAATGATCGCTTACCTTGGAACGTAGAATTTTTACTATATATACATAAGTACAAACACATCACACACAGGCACACATATATCAGGGTTGGTGATTTTTAAATTTTTCCTAAATAAAATTTGTTTAATCAGTGATTTATTTGATTTTTTTATTCATTTGATTTTTTTTTTCTTGATTTGTTAGATGTTTTTTCAGATCCTTTTTTCCTCAAAATGTATTTTATGACGGAATTACTATTGATTTATCTTTTAGGTTTCCAGTTCTGGCCTAAAGTATGTACTTGCATTTTTTTTTATATCAAAATAAATAGACGCAGCACAGTTATGCTTAAGTGTTTAATAACCTCCAAACCATATTTGTCAATTTGTTTGCTTTCCAATAAAATAATAAAATAAATAAAAAAATTTAAAAATCATGATTTTTTAAAATGAAAAGTTCAATTATTTAATCACTTGATTAAATCAGTTTGATTTAATGATTGCCAACCTGATATATATATATATATATATATATATATTATGATATATTATATATATGTGTGGTGTGTGTGTGTGTGTGTGTGTGTATATGTGTGTGTGTGTATTTAAACACAATGTCATCTCAATGAATAGGGTGTTTAGATATAGTACAGATGTTCAAATGATCAAGCTCTACGTATATATATATATATATATATATAATATATATATCTATATATATATATATATATATATATGTATATATATACAACCGGGCCCTATTCAATCTTAAAACTTCAATGGTTCTTCTGCTCTCTAATGAGAAGATCTTGCTCGCTTAACACGTGTGTGTGTGTGTGTGTGTGTGTGTGTGTGTGTGTGTGTGTGTGTGCATATATTGTATTGTTGAACCGCTTATTCATTCTGACGAGACATTAATAAAGAAACCTCAGTCCTTTTTAAGAGGAAATATGAATAAGAAACCACTTTTCCATTAATGTCGAGAAATGTTCCCCTCAAGAACATCGTCCGATGGGTGACTAAGAAGGTTCTTTTATATTGAGATCAAGGGAGGAGAATCAGAGAATTTGTATTTGTATTTCACCTGGGGAAAGGACGAAGAGAGAGAGAGAGAGAGAGTAAGATTTTTACATTGCCTGGAAAAAGTACAGGGAGAGAGGGAAAGAGAGAGAGAGAGAGAGAGAAGAGAGGAGAAGAGAGAGAGAGAGAGAGAGAGAGATCAGACAGTTTGAAAATCTTATACCTCGCCTGGAAAAAGAGAGAGAGAGAGAGAGAGAGAATCAAGGTAAGACAGTTTGAGCAGTGTGTACATCACCTGGAAAAAGGACGTGGAGAGAGAGAGAGAGAGAGAGAGAGAGAGAGAGAGAGAGAGAGAGAGAGAGAGGTAGGACCCTAAAAATTGAAAGAAAGGAGTTGGAAAGAAAAAGAGGAAAAAAGGAAAGCTTAAAGAAGGGACAGCCATGAAGAATGAGAGGGCGAGGGTGGTCTTACAAAAGGGGATTTTCTCTAAATATAGATGTGGGGGATGGGTTATTTGCATCGCTGCCATTCGCTACTTCCAACTTTAAGAACACGCCATGAAATGAAGGTCTCTCTCTCTCTCTCTCTCTCTCTACATATATATATATATATAGATATATATATATATATATATATATATATAGATATATATATATATAATATATAGATATATATATTTAGATATAGATATATATGTATATAGATATATATATATATATATATATATATATATATATATATAGATATATATACATATATATACATATACATATGATATATCTATATATATATATATATATATATATATATATATATATATATATATATATATATATATATATATATATATATATAGATATATATATATTATATATATACATATATATACATATATATATCATATATATATAGATATATATATATATATAGATATATATATATATAGATATATATATGTATATATATGTATATATATATATATATATATATATATATATTATAGATATATATATATATATATATATATATATATATATACATATGAATATGTGTGCGTGTACAATTAGGATATAAAAGCGCATTCACTGTCTTCTTGTATATCGGCTTAATTTGCTTTTCTGTCTTTGTATCTACAACCTAAGTCGCAAAAAGTTCCTCTCTCCTCTCTCTCTCTCTCTCTCACTCTCGCGCTCTCTCTCTCTCTCTCTCTCTCCTCGTAGTAGCCATCTTGCTTGGTGAGACGTACCCGCGTGAAGTCAGATTAATCAACAGATATCACAAGTTTAACATACGACTAGAATTTGAGAAATATCTAGAAGTGTTCGGTGAAACTATCGGTGATAAGATTAGTGTGAAAATAGTAGGATAAAGCGTCTTCTAAGTAGTTTATCAAGTGTAATACTATAAATCAGAACAAGATGGCAGTAAGTTCCAACTGCGGGAAGAGGTGGCGTAATTTGGCGTGTTTAGCAGATTCGCAATACGATGAGGTAGCAGGAAGGGAACTGGCATTTCTCATCTATGAAATCAGCAACAGTCCTAACCAAAAAGATACAAAAGCATTCATAGATATATTAGAAGGATATAATCCTTCAAACTGGAACAAATCTAATGAAAACATCTGAAAATAATTGAAGAAGTTCCAAATAAAATCCAAGTGGTCAAGAGACTCATAAAGAAAATATACATAAACCAACATATTCCGACAAAGAAAATGAATAAGGTGAATCTTGTGAATATCCTAATTGATGCATTAGGAAAAAGAATGCCAAAAGCATGCAAACTGTGTAAGGTTTGGTGGTTTGGGATAGCATAGTCAATCCACAAAACCTAATCAGAAAATGTGCTGCATGCAACATTCCGACCCATCCACAGTTGTGATGAGGTAATACAAGATTTGAGAAAAGATACAAGAATTTTTGTTCAACATGTCTATCATGGATAGACAATGTTATTAAATCAAGATGAATGTACAAATAGTTGAGGATGAAGAAGAAGAAAGAAGGAAGATAAGAAGAAGAAAAAGAAGAAGAGGAAAACGGAAGAGAAGTAAACAAAAATGAAATGACAGAAAAAAATAGAAGGAAAACAAAGAACAAGATAAAAGTATGGATGCAGAGATACTCATTGATACTACATATGAGGCAATAAAGCAGCATACCTACGAAGAAATAAATTACGATATGACAACAGAAAAGCAAATCCCGAAGAGGCTCTACCCAGAATCTACACAATGACGGGAAAGAGGAAAAAATAGACAAGAAAGACAAAATCTGCAACCTTTTGAAAAGAGGGAATTGCAGATTTGGTGAAAGATGTTACTACAAACATCCTAAGATATGTCAAAACTATGAAATATATGGTAAATGTGCATACTTATGATGGATATGGGGATGATTGCAGAGATCTGCATCCAAAAATATGTAAAAACCTAAAAGAAGGAAAAGGATGTAAGTTCGACAAAAATGCAAATATGAAGCAACCCTGTAGCCATGAATCATAATCAAATAAATAACCAACCAAGTAATAAAATCCAAAAATAAGAAAGAAACAAAATAAAGAGAGAAATCAAGAATATCAGGTAAAAGAGAAAAGCAAACCACCCAATGAGATATGCAGAGGTGTCAGCAAAAATTTCAAAGCATCAGCTCCGAAATTCTACTCAAGAGTTAATAACTGTATTTATTATGCAAGAGGATATTGCAGAAACGGAGAAAATTGCAGATTCAGACACAAAATGAATAATTATGATGAAGGAGATCAAATATTATGGAAAAGTTGGATTTTTTAATGTCAGAATTTCTGGAAATGAAAAAAGAACAACATACCAGAACAGGAAAGAGACATGGGAAAATCCTTATTACTACCATTATTAAATGAAGGAGGAAACACGCAAACCATCATAGTGATGAATGCGCAGGGTTTAGTTACGAGTAACTCAAAAAGAAAAATAGAGTACTTAGAAGAACTAACCCAAAATGAAAAGAAAATAGATATAATGATATAAGTGAAACCTGGTATTCCCAAGAGACTGGGAATGATGATCAAATAAAAGGGTTCCAAACTTATAGATCAGATAGAAAAAATAGGAATCAAGGGGGAACCGCAATATATGGGAAAGACAAAAAACAAGGAAAAATATTTGAGAAATATAGTAACTCAGAATGTGAACTAATAGCGGTAGAATTTGAATCTGAAAAATTGATGAACATAGTAATATATAGACCTCCTAATACTAAAGAGTTTGACTTAATAATTGAAAAATTGGATGATATATGTAGAAATCACAAGGACTGGACTATTCTCCTATCTGGTGACTTCAACTTTCCTTTCGTAGAATGGAAAGAACGAATAGGAGATTGTGGTTGTACTTATACATATAAAAAAAGAGAGTAATAGTAGTGCAGAAGATAAGAGGCAATTTGAAAAGCTATTAGATATGCTACTAAAATACAACATCAACAAATAAATCACCTGCCAACAAGAAAGGAAAAATACTTTAGACCTAGTATTTGTGAACGAGATGAATTATGTTAAAGAAATAATAGTTTATAATGCGAGTATTTCAGACCATAATGTCATAGAATTAACAGTTCATTCCCAAAGCAAGTGAAAATAGAGATAAGCAAGAAATGAAAAAGTGGGAAGGATATGGAAAATACAACTTCTACAGTAAAAATATAAAATGGTTAGAAATTAATGAAGAATTAAACAAAGATTGGGATAACATTTTCGTAAGTGATGATAAGGGTAAATACGGAGATATTATATAAAATATTGAAGAAAATAGTGGAAAAATATATACCGAAGAAGAAAAGTAAACATCATTCATGCATACCAAGAGACAGAAGGATCTTGTTCCAGAAAATCAGAAAGTGGAAAAAAGGTCTTGCAAAAGAAAAAATGCATGGAAAGTTATAGAACTAAAAAGTAAGATAGAAAATGCAGACCAAAAGATTATACAATCAAAAGAAAATGAAAAACGGGACTTGGAAGAAAAAACCCTATTAAATATCAAGCAAAAACCCCAAACTATTATACTCATATGCGAAGAAGATGAATAAAAGAAGAATAGAAATAGGCCCTCTGAGAATTGAAGGGAGATTAACGAATGAAAAAAATGAAATTTTGCAACATACTGGCAGAACGTATAAGAGAGAATTCACCCCTAGATAGATAATGAAGATAATGATATAGAAGTAAGGGAAGAAAATAGTGAATATTTAGCTGACATAGAAATTAATGAAGCTGATATTGTGCAGGCAATTAATGAAATTAAAAATGGAGCTGCTTCAGGGCCTGATGGAGTCCCTGCTATTTTGTTAAAGAAAGTAGTTCATTCTATCGCAAAGCCACTTGCAATATTATTAAGACAAAGTGTAGATACAGGCAAGATTTATGATGAGCACAAATTAGCATATATCACCCCTACTTTCAAAAGTGGATCAGACTAGAGGCAAGTAATTATAGGCCTGTGAGTCTAACATCACATATTATGAAAGTGTATGAAAGGGTAATGAAGAAAAATATTATGAAACATTTAATAAAAAATAATTTGTTTAATATAGGACAACACGGTTTTCGTACCCGGAAAAAGTACACAAACCCAACTGTTAGTCCACCGTGAGAACATATTCAAAAATATGAAAAGCGGAAATGAAACAGATGTGGTTTATCTAGACTTTGCAAAAGCTTTTGACAAAGTAGACCATAATATATTAGCAAAGAAAATTAGAAAACACAATATCGTAGATAAAGTAGGAAGATGGTTAAAAGAATTTTTACACAACAGAAAACAGATAGTTATTGCAAACGATGAGAAATCGGATGAAACCAAGGTAATATCCGGTGTGCCACAAGGTACGGTGCTAGCTGCAATATTGTTTGTTATTATGATTGAAGACATAGACAGTAATGTTAAGGATTCGGTAGTGAGTAGTTTCGCTGATGACACAAGAATAAGTAGAGAAATTACTTGTGATGAAGATAGGAACGCTCTACAAAGAGACCTTAACAAAGTATATGATTGGGCAGAGGTAAATAGGATGGTATTTAACTCTGATAAATTTGAATCAATAATTATGGAGACAGAGAAAGAAAGAAAGCTAGTTATGCATATAGGGGACCTAATAATGAGACAATCACAAATAAGGAAGCAGTTAAAGACCTTGGTGTGATGATGAATAGGAACATGTTTATGCATGATCAAATAGCAATTCTGTTGGCAAAATGTAAAGCAAAAATGGGAATGTTGTTACGGCACTTCAAACAAGAAAAGCTGAAAACATGATTATGCTTTATAAAACATATGTTCGTAGTCCACTTGAATATTGCAATATGATATGGTACCCACACTATCAAAAGGATATTGCACAAATAGAGAGTGTACAAAGGTCCTTTACAGCTAGAATAGAAGAAGTTAAGGACCTAGACTACTGGGAAAGACTACAATCCTTAAAATTATATAGTCTAGAAAGGAGAAGAGAACGCTACATGATAATTCAGGCATGGAAACAGATAGAAGGAATAACAGAAATATCATGGAACTAAAAATATCAGAAAGAGCAAGCAGAGGTAGATTAATAGTGCCCAAAACATTTACCAGGAAAAAATAAGGAAAGCACACAGGACATTAATCCACTACGCACCAGCATCGATAATGCAGCGTCTATTCAATGCGTTGCCAGCTCATCTGAGGAATATATCAGGAGTGAGCGTAGATGTGTTTAAGAATAAGCTCGACAAATATCTAAACTGCATCCCAGACCATCCAAAATTGGAAGATGCAAAATATACCGGAAGATGTACTAGCAACTCTCTGGTAGACATTAGAGGCGCCTCACACTGAGGGACCTGGGGCAACCCGAACGAACTGTAAGGTAAGGTAAGGTAAGGTCTCGTATTTATTCCTATGCACACTTAGCATAAAAGCCAAGTGTTATGTTGTTTTCAGCTGAATTTTGAGAATATATGATTAATGTGTACACATCCTATTGTTTATCATTCATCCCAGCAAAGATCACAGTTTGATTCTTGGTATTTAGCCGAAAATATCACTACATGCGAGAATACTAGCATTTAATTCTATTCGCAGCCTATGTGTTGGTCGTTGTTTCAACTGGACTGTATAATGGCGGAATTTCCCTGCTTTTTGTTATAAACAGTGCAGATGCCCTTGATGTTAAATGAGTTTTATTCGGTTATATTTGTTGATTTGACAACATTTACGTCTTCTCCTTTCTAGGTAAGGCTGTGCGTGGCTGTTCTAGAGTGACTCCCGTCATAGAGGCAGGTAAGTGAAATTAAATTCAACGTGAATGTATTTTACTGTAAAAGCATTCTCTCTCTCTCTCTCTCTCTCTCTCTCTCTCTTTCTCTTTATTTCTTTCTTTCATTGTTCGCAATGCACATCAAGCCAACGAAGGAACATACTTAACCACCCTTCTATATGATAGCTTTTTCGCAACTCCTGAAAATTGCCCCCTCTGTATATCAGCTTTTTCTTAATTCCTCAAAAATTGCTAAACGTTTTTCAGAAGACTCCGTCTCTAGATTGGTATTATGAACGGCATCCCATAAGTGCAGCTAGGAATAACAATACATGTATGAGAAGAATCAAATATAAGTGCATGCGGTAAGACCTATGAGACGTTATAGAATAGGACTCGGGAACCTTACATAAGAATTCCGTCCACGTTACGGATCCTCCTATAGGCAAGGGTTGGCCAGACATTTGGACCACGAGATCTACTCTAAATACTGAAACTCCTTTACGATCTACATGAGTGCTATTTCCTCACTTAAATATATATGTTATATACATATATAATATATATATATATATTATATAATATATATATAATATATATAATAATATATATATATGAGTAATATCACATTGCCGTGATTCATATACATACATCGAGCTATAAATAATCTTTAATATCTAATTCCCTCTACCTCGTAATCAATATATTTTCATTTATGTTAACCGAAGGGAAAGTTTTAAGTCGATGAGAAATTTGTCGGCTCACAGGCGCGAACCATCGAACCTAACAATATATATATATATATATATATATATATATATATATATATATATATATATATATATATATATATATATATATATATATATATATGAATATATATGCTTGTGTTTTTGTTTGTTTATATAGGATTGTGGGGGAACGGCAATCGACTGTTTGGCCATTTCTGCATAGGCAGTTCAGCTAAACCGTATTTCAGTTACGTAGTTCATTGTATAAAGTTAATAATAATTCTGATGGAAGTTGTTAAAAAAATATCTCTCTCTACAAGCGAAGCTAGGGAAAGCTCGTCCATTGACATCTGGATATCTCTAGAACTTAGTGACGTAATTAGATGAATTCGCATAAGTTACATTAATTGGGTGGCCTAATCTTGAGGATAAACTTGTGAAGGGTGTCAATGAAGAATTTGTCCGGTATAATGAATTTTTCTGTTATAATGTCTAGGGATATTATTATTCTTGAAAAAAGTGATTGAACGCACGTTGATTTATTTACTCTTCAGTTACTTTGAAGAGGTATACTGTAGTGATTGCCTTCGTTTAGTACACTCCATCAACTCTAAATTGCCTTAGTTCAAATTTAATATCAATACGTTTGATGCTTTCCATTTTATCAACAAATATCTTGTCTTTTTTGTCGTTACTGTCAAATAAAGTCATTGCCCTCATATATTAAGTATCAGGGATAAATTTCCCTTATATTTTTATTTTGCTTTACGGTGTAAAATTGTTTGAAATGATGCAGGCACCTTTTAACACAATCGGTTGAAACTCGACACTGGCGGCTGTGTTGGTGGAATTTCGAGAATGAGGACGCCAATAAAGGTTCCTGGTCATTCATTTTACTTGTGTTTCGTGTTTTGCGATTGTGAAATCACGATAATTGCTTTTGCATCATAATAACATGATTAGAAGTCATGAAATATTGCACAGTCACATTCATTGCCAAAAGGCATTTCCTCATACATGAAAAACAGGGCATGTAATATTGCGGTCATATTCATTGCCAAAAGACCGTTTTTCATTCATGAAAAATAGATTCTGGCGGATAATTAATCAAACAAACCCACCCTCTTCTCTCCCTTCTCCCCCCCTCCCCCACTCCCCCAAAAATACTCAGAGAGGTAATTAAACTAACCCAACCTCCGCTAATGATAAACCAAGATTAGATCTGTCTGTCGCCAATACAGTGAAAATCGAAACCGGGCTGTTTATTCTTGTAGAGTTATAAGCGGTCTCACCATTATAGCAGCTCAACCCCACCGAACTCTGTGACCTAGTTTTTGCCTCCTGGTATTGAAGAGAGGTTGGGTGCGCTGGGAAAGCATGACTGAGAGTGGACGATAAGAATACTAATTCTTCTGTATCAGTCTTGGTCAGATGCATTTACTATAAATACAGTGTTATTGGGTTTTCGTTTAACGGTAAATTTCATTTAGGGGAAATAATAGGTTTTTGGGAATTTCTTTTGTTAGGGGAAAGGTTTTGGAGACTAGCATCCTCGAGAAATTCTTGGTAAATTTTATTTATGGGAAATGATGAATTTTTGGCAATTTTTTTTTTATGGGAAAGGTAATAGGCACAAGCATTCTAAACTCTCTTCTGAAGTCTTTTATCTCTCTCAGGATCAAAGACGTAAAGAAAAAACAAGGAAAGAAAAGACAGGATATTACATTTCGAAAGGAAGGATCGATCAGCCTCGGGTAAAGGGGAAGCGTCTAATAGTCACCATAAAAAGAGGCAATATAAGAATCTCAACAGGTCATATACTAAGAAGAGAGAGAGAGAGAGAGAGAGAGAGAGAGAGAGAGAGAGAGAGAGAATTTAATAGTCACTGAAAACAGAAGCGAAATGAAAATCTCAGATAACAACTAAAAGAGAGAGAGAGAGAGAGAGCATTTAATTGTCACTGAAACCAGAAGCAAAATAAAAATATCCCTAAGTCACAACGAAGGGAGAGAGAGAGAGAGAGAGAGAGAGAGAGAAGAGAGAGAGAGCAGTTAATAGTCACTGAAAAGAGAGGCTAAATAAAAATCTCAAGTCACAATTAAAAGCGAGAGAGAGATAGAGAGAGAGAGAGAGAGAGAGCAATGAAATAACAGTCAATAAATAATTCGGAAGAAGGAAACCCACCTACGAAAAGGACAATATTATCATTGAACCATCATCAAAGTATCGTTTGAAAATTCTTCATAATTAAAAACAACAGGAGTCTGTTCAGCCTTAGAATGTATATAATGATAGGCAGTGAATCAGGAAGAACAAGTAATTGCAAAATTATCCATAAACTTAATAACACTAATGATAATGATAATAAGACTGTACCCAGTGATAAAAGGATAACAAACTGGAAATCTTACTCAGTATCTCACAAAAGCTACATTCATTTTGAGAACACTTTACCGCAGGCAGGAAATTATACCTCACCTGTCCAATAATAGTTGAATAACGCCTCATGAGCTTGAATTCACAGGAAGAAATAAAACGAAGGAAAGACTCCCCCTCCTCCCACCTCCCCATTTTCGTGCCCACACACTAAGAGAGCTTCCGAGAATTCGCACAACAACAAGACTGGGCGTTTCAGACTTATCAGTCAGGGGAACAAAATGCTTGCGAGAATTTTCGGCATTATTGTAAGACTGTTTTCTCTCTCTCGTATTATGTTGCGACTGCGTAGTTTTTCCAGTTTCTTGTGTGTGTGTGTGTGTGTGTGTGTGTGTGTGTGTGATGTGTTTGTATGAAGGTTTTTTTTATAGTGTCTTCAGATAGCCTTCTATACAAAATACCGTTTTTCTTTTTTTCATCTGTCCATCCGCCTGTGGTGTTTGTGCATGGTAACGCTGCGTCCCGGGCTTTACATAATTTTCTATTTCGAATATTAACGGTGTAATTCGCATACAGTAAATTATCAAAACACTTTTCAGTTTCAAATGTACGCCCAGATATGCTTTTATTTACCTAAAACTTACACATAGCGTAGCTATTTAAAGCCCGGGACGCAGTGTTACCATGCGCAACCATCACAGGATATGGACAGATGAAAAAAAAAAACAAAGTATAGTCTCATAAACACCGGCAAGCACACAACTATATATATATTAAAAGGAGCCCATAAACACATCTAAATATAGGAAGAAAAGTACTATATTTCGGAGACTGCTGTCTCTCTCTTCAGGTATATGAATGAAGAGAGAGACAGCAGTCTCTGAAATATAGTACTTTTCTCTCTATATTTTGGTGTTTTTATGGGCTCCTTTTTTTAGATGGAATTCTGTTGTAACGGAACATTTTTACAAGTCTATATATATATATATATATATATATATATATATATATATATATATATATATATATATATATATGTATATATATATATATATATAAACATATCTGCTGGCAAGTGAGACATACATACATACATACATGCACGCATGCATACACATACACAAGCATACAAGCATATATATTAAGTATATATGCATACACACACAAAGCATTTATGTATGTGTATGCATATATACTACATATATATGCTGGTGTATGTGTATGCATGCGTGCGTGTATGTATGTATGTATGTATGTATCACTTACCAGCAGGTATAACAAACACAGCCGTCGGATAAGACAAATGAGGAGGCTGGTGGGTAAATGCAGGGTAACACGGCCGTAAAATTGCTCCCTCGATCATTTCGTAAACACATGTCACATTCACCCATTTGTCATGACAGTTAGCAAACAACGAATTCTTCAGTGATCAATATTAGTATTTCAGAGCTATTTAGTCTCTGCTGAAAATGATGTATAGTTTTTCAGTCAGGTAATGTTTACTTGAAATCTAGCGTTGGCATATTAGAATCAGCATGAATGAAATATTACTGAACGAGCTTTTTGCCACGCGCGCTACGCACGCTGGAACTCGGAGCTGCTGTCTCCCCTTCCTTACCGACGATCCCCTACCTACCTCGCTGCAACCGGGGGCCGGACAAACAGGTTTGCACGAGAGTGAATGTTTCCCTTACCCTCATGTTCCCCTACCCTGCCCCACCCCACCTTTGCCAGACGGACCGGTTTGTATGGGGTGGTTGGGTGTGTCATATCCTTCCTGTCACCTGGGGGAGAATATTATTATCAGAGACAGATACTCTTCTACAAATTCAATTCAAAGATCCAAACCTATAACACTGAAATGAATTCAATGATAATGAAATCCATTAAAGATTATTACAAAGGAAAAAACTGAAAAGCTGAAATAAGTAATTTTTATTTATTTTATATATTTATTTATTTATTTATTTATTTATTACAACACTGGAGGAGTCTAGTTTAGCGTCATTAGAAAGAGCATGAATTGAATGATATGAATATTCTATACTAAAAATTATTAAGATGAAAACTATAACACTGAAATGCATTAAATAATAATGGAATCATTTTGAAATTATTAATTCTATAAAAACTGAAAATATGAAACAAGATTTTTTTTTTCACACATTGGAGGAGTCAGGTTTAGCGCCATTAGCAAAATTAATGGTTCCCAGGAAATTAATTAAGATAATTGCTTCCGTAATGCATACGCGGTAACAACAAGTAACACGTAGGACGACTGTGTGCGGTAATGATAATAAGAAGATTTACATTTGAAACAGGATCTTCTCACCACAAGATTGTCACTTCGTCCATGACTTTAGTGAAGATTATTTTTTCTTTATTTCGTTTGATATATCGTAATTCTTTTCCGCTCCGTATGCTGTGATTATTCAACTGAATACCTTATCATCTTTGCTTAATAAATGGCTTATAGTCTTCATATTTGAGTAGCCGAGAACCAGAAGGTGTTCAGCGCCGTTTTTAAAAAATGAGTAATTGCAAGTTAAAGTTAAAATATTGTAGCTCGGTAACTATAATAGGTATTAACATGGGGTTTGTTGCACTTCAAAGCTAAAGACCATAGTTTTTTGTGTGTAAGTGTCAGATTTGTAATTGTTTAGGAAATACCAAAAAAATACCAAAAAATATAGACGAACATCAAAAATGATAAAAAAAACGACAACAATATCAATGGAAATACACCATAAAACGGTGCCAAATCATGTAAATGCACAGAAAATATTTCAAAATCATTATTAATGCCCATGGTTATTGAAAATACCGAAAAAAATCCGAAAAATACTAAAAATACCAAAAATACATACGAACATAAAAAATAATAAACAACAATAATATCAATGGATATACATCCTTAAACACCTCCAACTCATGTAAAGACAGAAAAAAGCTGAAAATCAGTATTAATATCAAAACTTATAGGAAAATACCGAAAAATAACCCAAAAACCAATACATATAAACAAAAAAAATAATAAAAACCAACCACAATATTAATGTCAATGCACCCAAAAATAGTTCAAAATAATGTAAAAAAAAAAAAAAAAAAAAAAAAAAAAAAAAAAATTAAATAAAAAAAAAAATCTAAAATCCTATGTGTCCTCAACGCATTCAATAAGTCCTTATTTGACCAAATTATATTAAAGTCAATACTGGCTATGTCTGCCAGACAACATTAATTCTGCTGCCATTATCATACTTTATCGTCAAATCCTACTCATCCCATCACCAAGTATTTTTGCAGCACACAAACAGACAAAGAAACAAACATGGATTAGGAGGGGGCTATTGACCCCCATCCTAACCTAGCTAGAGGCGATGTAAAGGAAATGAAAATGACTAGATAAGTCTAACCAAGTTCATATGAGCCTGGGACCAGAGAACGTGATATATATGCCAATTGCAAAAATAGGTATTAGGCAATGCCGCACAATTGACCACTTACGTAAAGAACGTAATATATATACGAATTGCAAAAAAAAGCATTAGGCAATACAGTAAAAATGACCATTTAAGTAAAGTAATAGTTCTTTTATATCATCGTCATCTAGTGTTACAGAATGAGGTGCATGGTGAATAAGTGCTTTCATTTCTTTCCTTATGACAGGAAAAATGCTGTGTCTATCTTACGATTTCCGGGAGCATCCAAGAGCAATGGCTATTTCCGGCGGCCTGAAATGTATATAGGCGCTCTCATTCAGGAAAACCAACCCACCCCCCCCACCCCCAAACCCCCACCCCACCCCAACCCTTCCGGCGGGGACCATTCAAAGTCATTTGCAAGGCTCTCCTCCTCCTCCTCCGCAGGACACGGCACAATCAGTGACCAAAGCCGTAGGGATTTCCCGAGTAGGTCATTGCCAAGTACCGCTCGCTGCTGCCCTTGTGAGGTTTAATCTTGCAAGCGGAATGGCCTTTGTAAATTATATAAGGAGCCAGGATGTTCTACGAGGAGATCTCGACCTAGAAGGGTACCTTCGTTCTTATCTAAGGCTGTTTTAATTAAGAGGAGTAGGTTTACGTGCAACGGAATCCTGTGTACGTATATGTACAGATATGTAGAGTCTGCGTGAATTATACGGTACACATAACAGTCAGCATTCCATATGCACAAGAATGCATAGAGGAAATAACTATTCAAAAGCATTCTCCAAAGCTATTTTCGTTAAGAGAGAGGTCACTTTTCATTCAGCGAATATGCCATTGACGTATGTGTATACATATGCAGATATCTGTATGGTTGTACATATACCAAAGCGTCAACAGTGTACATGTACACATTCGTGTAAGCATATGTAGATCTGTCTATGCTTATACAATATACATAAACATCGGCATTTCAATTATGTGCATGAATGCACAAACGGAATCAGTATTCAAATACATATTTATATACATATAAATGTATATTTTGATCATAATAAGGATATATATTTGTAGATATCTTTATGCTTAAACTTTATACACAAACGTCAACATTTTGTATGCACGCGTAAGCAAAAACGGAATAACTATACCATATGCATTCATTAACCTAAGAGTTTAGTCGTGCGTACGTAAGCAAGCAAGCAAGCAGTTGCTTTAACCTTCGAGATTTTTATTTCACTCCGCAAGGGAGGGGGAGGGGGGGTTGGGGGAGGAGGGGGGGTGGGAGGGTGAGACCCATTCGGCTTGCCCAGAATCCCTTCTTAAGTATCGACAGTGCTGTTGAAACTCGGGTTCTTTCGGTTTCTTTCCGGCAGTTGGTCTCGAAACTTTGGCCAGTTCGGCAACATTACAAACTTCGCAATATTTCTTGGGTTCGTTTTAACGAGGAAGGGCCGTTAGAGAGGAAAGGCAAAAAGAGGAAAAGCAATAAAAGGAATAAAAGGAGTAGACTGCAAGAAAAGGATTTAACATAGGATCTGGAATTAAGTAAATGATGAAAAGAAACGTCTATTCAAAGATTTACCTGAGGAAACAAGATAGGCAAAATATTAAATGGAATTAAGTAATTGATGAAAATAAACATGTATTAAAAGAGTTACCTTAGGAAATTAAATAGGCAAAATAATAACAATATACATATTTTGAAAATTCGATGAAGCAGTTATGAAACTCAATGCATAAGCATTTAGAGAAAAATACATACTTATGAATAGACGAAAGCTCACGATACACACGCACTACTAACCGAATATTGGTAATATGAAATATAACCTCACCAATGATAGAACCTAGGTTCGAGTTGCGGGTGAGGCATATTCTCTCTCATATCAACATCTATTTACATTCATGTCCTCTGTTAACTTAGTATGCCTTTGAATTAGAAATAAGGAATGAGAGAGAGAGAGAGAGAGAGAGAGAGAGAGAGAGAGAGAGAGAGAGAGAGAGAGAGACCTGTGAATTATTTTCCTGGTAGTCATGCACAATCACATATTTATATATATATATATAATATATATATATATATATATATAGATTTATATATATATATATATATATATATATATACTATATATATATATGTATATATAGATATATATATATATGTCATAAGATAGGATATATAATATATAGATATGACAAGATATATATATATATATATATATATATATATATATATATATATATATACAATATATATATATATATATATAAATATATATATATGCATTATATATATATGTATAAGAAAATAAATGATGTTTTATGTACAAGTGTGATTTTCTCTTTCTATCAAGACTCCGTTTTCCAAGGGATAGATCAGTTGCAGATATTATTCGACGACGTTGTGGATACAGTACTGAACTCTACAGGTTCATCGAAAATTTGGATCGTATAAAGTTTCGCAAAGTTCAGTGTGACATTGATTTCCTCACTTCCTGCTGTCAACAGAATCTTACTCCAACATTTCTGCGTTTTAAACTCTACAATCATGCTCTCAGCACTCACGTCTTTACCGGAATTGCCAGCGCCAGTTCCTACGAAGAGAAATTAAAACTAAACAAAGGAATTTAAACAGCTCAACGAAAGATTAACCCGTTCAATTCTTCAATTTAGGGAGGCTGTATCGTGGCTCGATTTCCATCACCTTTTGTGTTTGATTGAACGTATCAATGTAGCGTCTATTAGTCCGTGTCAAATTTGTTCAGGCTAGGAAATTAAAAAAGCTAGGTTTTACTGATGATGATGGCATTTCGCATGATATTGTTATTTTCAACCATTCAAATAGGGTACTGAAATGACCTCAGAAAAAAAGAGTCCTTTCTAGGGTTAAAGTTTGCACTTTCATATGGTAAACTTGATTTTATTGAACACTTTTGACTTTTACTTTTGAAATATTTTTTTATAAAAAAATTTGATTACTCATGAATTTTATGACTCCGACAATAGAGGTTTTCAGTATTTTAGAAGTTCCTTGAAGCATCTGGCTCAGTCTGCATATTTGATCCTCATAACGATTTTATTCACAATATCTCTAAGGAAGAGCATTCTGCTTTATTAAGCTTATCCAAAGATAAATCCATAGTGGTAATACGACCTGATAAAGGCAACGGGTTGTTCTTTTAAATAAAGATGAATATTTAAGTAAAATGCAATTTATCCTTGACGACCACACTAAATTTGAATTAGTTAAAGACGACATTCTTTTAAAGTTACTCAATAAGGAGGAAAGTATTAAACAGGTTTCTTAAGAAAGTTGAAGTCTGAGGGCATTCTAGATGAACATATTATAACGATCTATTTACATCTGATCTAAACCTGGAGTGCTCTATGGCCTCCCCAAGGTGCACAAGGAAGGTGTCCCACTCAGACCAATCATGTCAGCTATAGGTACTTTCAACTACCATTTGTCAAAGTTTCTTGTTCCTATTTTAGCTCCTGTAACATGCAATCAGTATACAGTTAAAGATTCATTTACTTTTGCCAAAGAAATTTGTGATCTAGAACTAGGGAATTGTGTCCTTGTTAGTTTCGATGTTAAATCTTTATTTACTAATATTCCTTTAGCAGAAACCATTGATATATGCATCAACAACTTGTTTTTTTAATGACTCCAACAGTATCCGTAATTTTAATAAACAACAGTTACACAAACTACTCACATTAGCTGCGTCTGAATGTTATTTTATGTTTAACGCAAATGTATATAAACAAAAAGATGGTGTAGCAATGGGAAACCCTCTCGGTCCTACTTTGGCCAATGCCTTTTTATCTCATCACGAAGTTGTTTGGTTAGATATTTGTCCCAGTTCTTTTAAACCACTGTTCTACTGACGTTTATGTAGATGATACATTTTTAATTTTTAGATCTGAAGAACATGTACCCCTGTTTCTTGATTATTTTAACTCAAAACACCAAAATATTGAATTTACTTCAGAAGTAGAGAACTAATACTTTAGCTTTCCTTGACGTGCTCGTAAGTAAACACAGCGATAACACTTTTTTCAACATCAGTTTACAGGAAACCAACATTTACAGGACTCACAACTAAATTTTCTTCATTCATCCCTATAGTTATAAACGCAATTTAGTCTGTACACTTGTGACCGTGCCTTTAATATGTTTGTTCAAATTATTTAGTCTTCATTCAGAATTTCAGTTTATAAAAGAAATGCTTCAAAAAAAAAAACGGTTTTAATAATGTTTTCATAGATACATATGTTGGTAAACAGCTAGAAAAGTTTATTGTTCCCGAAAGTTCCCATTTTAAAAGCCAATAAAGCAGTACTTTATTTTTACCATGTTTTTCTATGGCAATAAGAGTTTTTCTGTTAAAAATAAATAAACTACTAAAACTTTTAAGAGAATTTTATCCTCAAGTTAATGTTAGGGTAGTGTTCAAGCCTAAGTATACTATTGGTGGTTTGTTCAAGTACAAGACATCGTACCCCAGACTACAGTCTCATGTTGTATATAAATACGAGTGCAATTGCTGTAATGCAATTTACGTGGGGAAAACAAAGCGCCAAGCACGCGTACGATGGTTTGAACACTTGAGAAGATCAGTTAGGACAAACAGGCTGTTAGCAAAACCACCATTCAGTGCCATACGGGATCACGCAGAAAATAGTGATCACCCTCTAAGGTTAGATTCATTTTCCATTCTCTCTAGTCGAGTGGCCCCCCATGGAGCTGGCAATAGTAGAAAAGTCTCTACACATTAAAGTTGAAACCTTCCCTCAGTAACAACGAGAGGTCCAAGGAGATGCTGTGTTTTTTAAAAATTTTTAGTGTGTATGTTTGTATGCCTTCATGATGCAGGTATTTATTTATTTTTTTTTTTTTTTATTTTTTTTTTTTTTTTAATATTTGCTTCCTTTCCCTTTTTTATGCTTGTACATTACTTTTTTTTTTATATATATACAATGTAACCTTTGTGTAACATTTCTTCATTCTAATGATCGATCGTAATTTAGTTGATTTTTAATTTTTTTTTTCTTTCTGGGTGTTTTTTTTTCTATAGACCTGATGATGGAGACAATTACTCCGAACCGGTAGTCATAAGAAAAATAAAGGATGTTTTATGTACAAAGTGCTGGTTTTACTCTTTCTATCAAGACTCCGTTTTTCCAAGGGATAGATCAGTTGCATATATATATATATGGTGTGTGTGTATATATATATAATATATATATATATATATTATATATATATATATATATGTGTGTGTGTTGGTGTGTGTGTGTGTGTGTGTGTGTGTGTGCGGAGGTATATTTGACCTCTTGTTCACATACTGCACATTGAGCAAATTCCTTATAAACTATTACTCAGAAAAATGTAATTTCTTCAGCTATTACTTTTATGAGAAAGTTTGTCAAATTTTCTTTGTCTTTTAGAAAACCACTCGTTAGTAACCGCACTTTGTGTATGTTTGTAATTTGTGTACATGTCAGTGGTATGTACATATGTTCCCATGCCTGACTTAGGAAGTAGATTTATCATGAGGGTCAGAAAACCTTGTTGATACTTTCTTTTATTGGCTATAAATATAATCCGGTAAATTTGATACATACATACGTACATACATACATACATACATACGTACGCCGCTTATATAAAGCAGAATCGTGAACAGAGAAAAAAGAGCACAGAATTTGAGAAGAGGGCATTGTGGCTATTACAATTAAATATGTATCTGGTGAAAATAACCAGTAGATTATACAAATTTCTTTCATATGTACACATGTGTGTATGTCGAGACGTAGCAAGTATAGTTACTATGTAGATGAAAAAACCTTGTTGATACTCTCTTTAACTGCATAAGTGAGATACGTACATACATACAGACGTACATAAACAGCTGACATAAGGCAGAATCTTCACTGAGGCTCCAGATGTAACTAAAACCAAATGGGAGTTCTTATATCCTTTATTCCAACTCTCCACTACGCAAAGTTCACAAA
>NC_087211.1:88291283-88293783 GCF_015104395.2 Macrobrachium nipponense | reverse complement strand
TGCTAATTTGTGCTCATCATATATCTTGCCTGTATCTACACTTTGTCTTAATAATATTGCAAGTGGCTTTGCGATAGAATGAACTACTTTCTTTAACAAAATAGCAGGAATTCCATCAGGCCCTGCAGCAGCTCCATTTTTAATTTCATTAATAGCCTGCACAATATCAGCTTCATTAATATCTAGTCAGCTAATATTCACTATTTTCATCCCTTACTTCTATATCATTATCTTCATTATCTATTCTAGGGGTGAATTCTCTCTTATATCGTTCTGCCAGTATGTTTGCAAATTTCCTTTTTTTCATTCGTTAATCTCCCTTCAATTCTCAGAGGGCCTATTTCTATCTTCTTTTATCATCTTCTCGCATATGAGTATAATAGTTTTGGGGTTTTGCTTGATATTTAATAGGGTTTTTTTTCTTCCAAGTCCCGTTTTCATTTTCTTTTGATTGTATAATCTTTTGTTCTGCATTTTCTATCTTACTTTTTAGTTCTATAACTTTCCATGCATTTTTTTCTTTTGCAAGACCTTTTTTCCACTTTCTGATTTTCTGGAACAAGATCCTTCTGTCTCTTGGTATGCATGAATGATGTTTACTTTTTCTTCTTCGGTATATATTTTTCCACTATTATCTCCAATATTTTATATATATCTCCGTATTTACCCTTATGTCATCACTTACGAAAATGTTATCCCAATCTTTGTTTAATTCTTCATTAATTTCTGACCATTTTATATTTACTGTAGAAGTTGTATTTTTCCATATCCTTCCCACTTTTTCATTTCTTGCTTATCTCTATTTTCACTTGCTTTGGAATGAACTGTTAATTCTATGACATTATGGTCTGAAATACTCGCATTATAAACTATTATTTCTTTAACATAATTCATCTCGTTCACAAATACTAGGTCTAAAGTATTTCTTTCTTGTTGGCAGGCGATTTATTTGTTGAATGTTGTATTCTAGTAGCATATAATAGCTTTTCAAATTGCCTCTTATCTTCTGCACTACTATTACTCTCTTTTTTATATGTATAAGTACAAACCACAATCTCCTATTCGTTCTTTCCATTCTACGAAAGGAAAGTTGAAGTCACCAGATAGGAGAATAGTCAGTCCTTGTGATTTCTACATATATCATCCAATTTTTCAATTATTAAGTCAAACTCTTTAGTATTAGGAGGTCTATATATTACTATGTTCATCAATTTTTCAGATTCAAATTCTACCGCTATTAGTTCACATTCTGAGTTACTATATTTCTCATATATTTTTCCTTGTTTTTTTGTCTTTCCCTATATTGCGGTTCCCCCTTGATTCCTATTTTTTTTTCTATCTGATCTATAAGTTTGGAACCCTTTTATTTGATCATCATTCCCAGTCTCTTGGGAATACCAGGTTTCACTTATATTCATTATATCTATTTTCTTTTCAATTTGGGTTAGTTCTTCTAAGTACTCTATTTTTCTTTTTGAGTTACTCGTAACTAAACCCTGCGCATTCATCACTATGATGGTTTGCGTGTTTTCTCCTTCATTTAATACTGGTAGTAATAAGGATTTTCCCATGTCTCTTTCCTGTTCTTTGGTATTGTTGTTCTTTTTTTTTCATTTCCAGAAATTCTGACATTAAAAAATCCAACTTTTCCATAATATTTGATCTCCTTCATCATAATTATTCATTTGTGTCTGAATCTGCAATTTTCTCCGCCGTCTGCAAATATCCTCTTGCATAATAAATACAGTTATTATCTCTTGAGTTAGAATTTCGGAGCTGATGCTTTGAAATTTTTTTTTTTTTGCTGACACCTCTGCATATCTCATTGGTGGTTTGCTTTTCTCTTTTACCTGATATTCTTTGATTTCTCTCTTTGTTTATTTGTCTTTCTTTTATTATTTTGGATTTTATTACTTGGTTGGTTATTTATTTCTTTGATTATGATTCATGGCTACAGGGTGCATATATTTGCATTTTTTGTCGAACTTACATCCTTTTCCTTCTTTTAGGTTTTTACATATTTTTTGGATGCAGATCTCTGCAATCATCCCCATATCCATAACTAAGTAGCACATTTACCATATATTTCATAGTTTTGACATATCTAGGATGTTTGTAGTAACATCTTTCTCCAAATCTGCAATTCCCCTCTTTCAAAAGGTTGCAGATTTTGTCTTTCTTGTCTATTTTTTCCCTCTTCCCGTCATTGTATAGATCTGGGTAGAGCCTCTTCGGGATTTGCTTTTCTGTTGTCATATCGTAATTTATTTCTTCGTAGGTATGCTGCTTTATTGCCTCATATGTAGTATCAATGAGTATCTCTGCATCCATACTTTTATCTTGTTCTTTGTTTTCTTATTTTTTTCTGTCATTTCATTTTTGTTTACTTCTCTTCCGTTTCCTCTTCTTCTTTTTCTTCTTCTTCTTCCTCTTCCTCTTCTTCTTCATCCTCAACTATTTGTACATTCAATCTTGATTTAATAACATTGTCTATCCATGA
>NC_087211.1:88281283-88283783 GCF_015104395.2 Macrobrachium nipponense | reverse complement strand
ATATTCCAGTTTATTTATTCTATGGTTATGTTCATTTATATGATTGAAAATAGCCGAGTTCTGTTGTCCATACCTAACTGACCGTTTGTGTTGTATTAATCTCTGGGGAAGTGATTTACCTGTAAATTCCGATGTAAGATTGGTCACAGTCCTGGCATGGGATCTCATATACCCCAGAGTCTTTGGGCGATGTCTTTTGTTGGACGTTAATCAGGGATTTGGCTAAGGTATTTGGGTAGGTAAATGCAAAAGGGTTGGATTTCCCAGGGTGTGAGTTACTCTCTTAATCGTCTCCAGGTGGGGAATTTTTATTTTATTGTTGGGTGTGTCTCTGGTCTTGTCTTTAGGGGGTCGGTAGAAAATTACGTTTGCTTTTTGAATTGCTTTCTCAATTATATGGTCAGGATACTTTAAAGATGAAAGTTGCTTGCGAATTAGTTCAAATTCTTTTTCCAGGAATCTGGGGAACAAATTCGTAAGGCTCTTAAGAATAGGTTGCTAGCTAGACCTATCTTGATAGTATTGTCATGATAGCAGCAACTGCCGGTACAAGAGTCAAATGATGGAATCGGCCTTAATAAAAGAGAAGCAGATAATGAACATCTCAAAAGGGAATTGGACATCGGACATCGTCGACGCAGTGTTCATTCAACCAACGCTTAAGAAGATTATTAAAAGGAAGATTATCAGCGGGGGTGACCTAAATTGGCTTACTTGTGGACGAATCTCTTGGTATAAATACCACCTTTTTCTGTACTTTTCTCATTCATATACCTGAAGAGAGAGCAGCAGTCTCTGAAATATAGTATTCTTTTCTCTCTACTTTTATTTTGTTTTTATGGGCTCCTTTTATTAGATGGAATTCTGTTGTTAACAGAACAACTTTTACCAGTCATATATATATATATATATATATATATATATATATATATATGCAACTGTAATAGCCACAATGCCCTCTTAACTTCTTGAATTCTTTGCTCTTTTTTGATACGCTTGACACTACAAAGCCTGAAGATCCAAGTTCAAAGAAATTTTTGAAGAAATTGTGATGTCTGGTACCGGGAAACGAACCCAGGTCCCATAATCACAAAGAGGTCACGTTGCCGACCTGATTCTACGAGAAAAGAGCAAGAATTCAAGAAGTTGAGAGTGCATTGTGGCTAGTACTGTTGCATATATATATATATATATATATATATATATACTATATACTATATATTATTATATATATTGTTATAATATAATGCATATATATTATATATATATAATATTATATATTATTATATATATATCATATATATATTATATATATCTATATATATATATATTATATATATATATATATATATGTGTGTGTGTGTGTGTGTGTCACTACAACAAGAGAGAGAGAGAAAGAAAGCGATGGATTCAAATCCCTCCCTATAAAGTCTCAAGGAAGTTGAAACAACTTTGTTTTATAAATCAAAGCGTCAGTTGCAGCCGAAACATCATTAAGGACGGAGCGTTAGAAAAAAAAAAAATTTCAGACGACTCGGAAAAATCTGGAGTCACCATTTCAAAGAGGAAACTGCTCTTTGCCGAGAAAAAAATTAGGTACATTTCGTGAATATTCACTGACGCTCATATTCGCAATGCTTTTTACATAAGTATTTGTGATTCATGTACGAATAACCCATCGAAATATAATTTGTAAGGGATAACAGATGAAAACACATTTGGTATTTATATTGTCACAATATTTTAGATAACTTATCGACGGAATTAGACAGGAAAAAATGCATTAAACAGCATGAATTAAACACGGAAGGAAACTTAACATAGAGAAAGGGCAAATATACGATATTAAACAAAAACAGGGACAACAAAACAAACGTAGAATTAGGTAGGAAGACTGCGGAATGTTCCTGGGAATGAAAATCAAATTTTTAAGGTTTCTTCATTCCCGCTTACTTAAGCCGCCTTAGCAGCTATAACAGACTATTTTATATAACTTGCTGATGGGCGCTAGTGCCACTGTCCAGAACCTCCTGGAAATTAGAAAACATGCAGGAGAAGGAACTTGGAAAAAAAATAAAAATTCCCAAAGGCGGAAGGGCGTATATAACGAAAGCGCGAATTCAAAATGGAAACTATGTTCAAACAAAGCTCGACAAAACATACCATCAAAAGAGCGTAGTTTGTTTCGTCTTCACCAAATTTAACTGGGAAAATATTCTTTCAACACAGCTGGCTGAAGAGTCATGCATTACAAGGCCACACATGAAGTCAGACAATAAACTTAACTTGGACTGACCATTTCCATCTATTATATTCCTTAATTACTCTTTCACTACCAATGTCCCTAAATGGAACATGATTTTCTAGGTCATACGTAGGTCAAATATATTAATTCTTATGAAATCTATGCTTTTCATAGCATACATTACTGTGGATATATAGCGAAATATATATTTATGGTGCCAAAATTCAGGTACTTCTTGAGAAAACATGTGATGCA
>NC_087211.1:88268783-88276283 GCF_015104395.2 Macrobrachium nipponense | reverse complement strand
TTTTTCAGTGATAGTCTACCAAACTTTAAATTGGATTGCAGTATGAGAAACTCCAATGTATAGTCAAAGAAAAGCCTCTTGGGGACCAAAATTAAGTATATTTGAAAAGTTCTCATGAAGTGTACCCCTGTATAGAGATACCTTCCTTGCACAACTCCAGTGAGATTAATAGACACCCAAAACAACCATTAGCTGTATTAGTTTCCTACGTATAATTCAACTCTCGTAATTGAAGAGAAATCTTAACTGCAAGTAAATTGCAGCCATAATTATGAAACAATTTAGATAATTAAAGTTTCATTATCCCCGTTGGAGGATGCAATGTGACTCCGTACCCTGAAAAACTTTTGCTTTCCGAAGTTATATCGGCTCTTGTCCTCTTGAAAAGTTCAGAGACTGGTGTAATCACCAAGCCTCTTAAGAACTTAGCTGGAATGTTTTTGGCCCTCTTTTATATTTGGTATGTTCAACCCATCTTGGTATGAGTAATAATTACTTCTAATTTGTGCGAGGTGGCATTTTTACTTTGGGGCCAGTTTAGTAGGAAAAAATTTACGTTTCGTAATAACTACCCCGATTTGGTAGAGATAAGAATGGCTCTTAATTTGTGTGATGTGCCATTTTTACTTTGCTGTGAACATAGAAAAATTATTTCCGACATGGGTAATAACTTTAAAAATAACACTGATATATTTCTGTGACCTGGCGTTGCAACTACTATGGTCATCAGTCCTAAGAATACAGTGTATTATGAAAACTAATTCCAGTAGTAAGCCATTCATACATAATGTACTAGGCCATTTTTTTTTTTTTTGTTTTTGCGACGTGGCTCTCTTTGATAAACATTAAGTAAGTTCAGTGTGACTTTAGCGTTTATATGTTAATAATACAGAAATTTATTACCACGCCTTTTGCAGAATTTCCTGTAATACAATGGAACTTCGAAATGTATCAAATTACGTAAAAACGTTCCTTCTTGTCAATGTGATGAAACGTATAATTTAACTGGAAAATATCTTGCATTGAGTTTTTATTTGGAATCAAGTAATGTGACTTGATTGCACGTTTTTCATTACGAGAGTATTAACGGCATCACAGCATTCCTAGAGGCCCATGGTTGCAACCTTAGTGTTGGCTTGATTATAGAATATTCAAACCATTTCTATTAATTATCTTTATGTTCTTTAAACACGAGAAAATGAAACCGAATTGTCTGTTCACCTTCATTGTAAATTTCTAGCGACCTCGAGGTGATCTAAACCTCCCATTTCCAACCATCGAAATTTCCAACCATCGAAATTTCCAACAATATCCTCCAAAAGGATACCACTAACGCCATCTATTGGTGCCGGCTTGAAACTAAGGCGCGCATTTCCTCGCCCGGCAATAGGGTAACCGGCAGTTCTTACCTCGAAACTAGATTTTTCTAGTACTGTTTGCCAATTACTACGCTGGGGACATCTGTGAGTAACTACGGGAACCGTTGGGAGTAGGAAACTACCATATAATGCTTTAACAAGGAAGTTTAAACCTCATATTACAATTTAGTACTGAATCTCGCATGTTTGAGTTATTGTTTGACTGATATACATGAGACCTTTGCTCACAATTGAACATGTAATCCGTAAACAGATTGTATCGAGGTATGACAGAAGCAGTATGGCAACCAAAATATCAAATTGTAACATTTTTGTGCTGCTTTTAAATAACAGTACTGACCTCGTATCGAATCGTAGTAGAGAACAATTTTGCATACAGCTCGCAATTTGATTGTATTAAGGCTATGACAGAGCCAGTACTGCCATCAAAACATTAAATTGCAGTATTTTTATTATTGAGAACGTTCCGTACGAACCGTAATTTTTTGAGCTGGCTTAGCGTCATACGAAGTAATTAATTTATACCGGGTGTCCATAAAGTCTCAGTTATCAGTATACCTTCATAAGAATTTATTGCGCAGAATAGTACTGGGACAGAATGGACACACTGTATAATTCGTCGTTCGAATCCAGGTAAAAAAAATTAAAAGTCACAGAAAAAAGTCACATTAATCTTTACTATATATTGAACCAGGGACGGACTGGGACTAAATTTCGGCCCAGGACTTTCGAAGTTCACCGGCCCACTTAAAGATGGAGCTAAATAGAATTGGGGAGGTATATATTGAAATGGAAGTATACATTTAATGGGACACACACATGTATACACACATTATATATATATATATATATATATATATATATAATATATATAATATATATATATATATATATATATGTATATATATATATATGTGTGTGTGTGTGTGTGTGTGATGGGTTGGATGAAACATAAAACACATGCAGACACAACTAAAAGAATTTTATTTTAGATTATCAAAATTTTCTTTAATAGTTCACTCTTGGATGCAACTTTGTCAATTATTAAATCATTATCGAGAGACATTAGTATATCCCTTTTTAGAGTTTATAGCATAAACTCCTGGAGGTATTCCAATGAGAGTCGGCTTCTTAGTATTCCAGTGAGAGTCGGCTTCTTAGTATTCCAGTGAGAGTAGGCTTTCTTAGTATTCCAGTGAGAGTCGGCTTCTTAGTATTCCAGTGAGAGTCGGCTTCTTAGTATTCCAGTGAGAGTCGGCTTCTTAGTATTCCAGTGAGAGTCGGCTTCTTAGTATTCCAGTGAGAGTCGGCTTCTTAGACGATTTTTATGAATTTCTAGGTAGAAAAACTTCTCTCACAGGAAGCTTGAGTAACTGACAAGGTCAGGAGATACTTGTAAGCTAGACCAATTATATGATAGGCATCAGTTAACAAGTTGTACCTACTGAGTATCTGGTAACAGCAGACTGGACAATTCTTACATGATGAACATTTAGTTGCAATTGTCTCATAACTGTCTTCGTTTAAATAAGACTCGTGTTCATCCTCATCATTCATATCTTTAACGGTGTAGTCTTCCAAGGGTGCATTTTTCAATTTTTCAGCTGTTGCCCGGCTGTCGAACTTAAGCAATGGCTTACTGAGTTCTTTAAATAAAGACTCATACTCTTCAATATATTGTTGTTCTTCAGCTGATCAAAATTTCTTGGGACTAGAATCGATAATTCGTTGTAAAGAGTCCCATGAGAAAGAACTCGATCACTGAGGCTCTGTGTGATTTTGTCTAATATTGAATTATATACCTCAACTTCATAAGCCCTCTCTGCGTCATTCAGCCTTTCATCATAAGCCTTTTCGCCAGGCATCGTTTTCTTCTTTCTAACTCTTTTCAGTGGCAATTCTGTCTGCACCTCCAACTCCAAATCTGCGTTCTCTTCATCTTCTAGCTGTTCATTAGCCCAACAAACAAAATGTTCTGCAGCCAACTTAATAACGCCAAAATCGCTGTTTATTTTATCCAGACTCTTAGTAGTAGCAACCATTCTCTTACGCAGAGTAAATATCCTTTCTGTTTGTTTGCAAATATTTCGAAAGGGGAGAAGTCTGCTCAAATATACGAAGAAATATTTGAGTAGTCAGTATGGTTTCATATTTGAGTAGTGATTCAATGTATGCTTTGGCTTTGCTGCGAACATATGATTTCACATATTTTCATGTTCTTGTATGGTAGCCAAAGTTAGCAGAACATCTGTGTATAGGGCATTATCAGGCTTGCCAAGTTTCCAAATATTTTTCTTAAAGCATTATCTTTAGCCCACCAGAGAGTTTCTTCGATAGGAGAGAGGCGTTAATGGCGAGAACTTTTGTTTTCATTCACCCAAATAATCATTCGCTTATAAGATTCTCTGATAAAGATTGCAATATCATTCCCTACTGAACACTATTTCTTTTATTGTATTGATCTTTATTATATATTTATGTGTGTCTGTATAATCATAGAATTCTGACTGTGTTGCCCAACCAGTTAGCAATAATGAAATGGAAAAGAAGGCATATTGTACACTGGCTGATGATTAATGAACGATAGCTTACAGAAAATGTTGATAAAATTACCGGAACAACCATTTGTAGGGACATTTCAAGATTACTCTCTTGCAATGGCTGCAATAAGGTGTGCTGGCGATGAGATTCATGTCACGCCTTCCCCCCCGCCCCCCCCCACCCCACCCACCGCTTCTCTTCTCTCTCTATCTACTCTCTCTCTCTCCTTCTCTCTCTCTCTCTCTGTGTTTTATCCAATTCTATTCTCTTTGTTCCCTTATTCTTCAGATTTTAAAGTTTTCTTTCTACTTTTTTTTAATTTTCTATTTTTTTTTTTATCTATTATTTTTTTTTTTTACTATAGACCGGCCCTTAGGCCCCCCCTTTTAACCCGCGGCCCAAGGGGAGAAGTCCCTTTCTCCAAATGGCCAGTCCGTCGCTGTATTGAACCCCTAGGGTTTTTACCCTTGGGGTATGTGTCCCACCACCTTTGTGGCGCGTTTTCTACAAGCCCGTTGGGGATGAGCTTAAGAACAGAAGCAAAAGTCTGTGGATATGATAAAGATAATGACTCTCAAGAAATATGAATTTTCCCTGTTACTTTATTACCGACCGCCGTAAATAAATGTGACTTTTTTTCCTGACTTTTTCCCCCCTGTGACTTTATTCCCGGTCACCCTTCGTTCGACTTTTAGTGGTCAGCCATCCTGACTGCTCAGTGACCGCAATGTATAAACATAAAATGTATAAACATAATAATCTCTAAAATCAACTCTTGATTGAATCTTGAAGGCAAACGAACGCATCCTGGTTGTCTTCTTTTGCATTCCAGATGCATCTGAATATAGCAAACAATCTGGAAGAAATTTATCTTCATTTATTTATTGATCTGTGCTGAAATCTCTTGCAATACAAAACCTTAATAGCAGTTTATTACTTGTCATTTTATTTTATATAAGATTTGATCAGCTCAGAATGTATTTGGCCTCATTTAGGAAGAGCTACAAGTTTATGGTCAAAGTGCCATAATAAAGACTATAATATGCTGAGCTTTTATAAGAGGAAGAGAGCCATTATTCATTTAAGGAAGTTTTATACCATTCTGGAAGGCGGAAGTTAGAGTTCCATTTCGGGGGCATTTAGAGGACGGAAGAGAGGCAAAGGCACATTCCAAGGAAGGCAAGGGCTTGGTTGATTTAGTCTTCTGAAGGAGTTATTCTCATTAGTTTCCGTCATTTAATGTAGAAAGGCTGTTGACCTCCCTATAGATAATCAAGTGTCATTGTTTCCCGGTCAGTCTCTCTCTCTCTCTCTCTCTCTCTCTCTCTCTCTCTCTCTCTCTCTATATATATTATATATATATATATATATATATATATATATATATATATATATATATATATTTCCGAATACGATGTTCATAGTCATCAAAACTATCATCAAAACTCTCTCTCTCTCTCGTGGGGTGTCTGATAAACAGGAGCTACATCGGGGTAAAGTTCATATATTGTAAATGCTCCTCAGATATGAAGGGACACTAAACAAATAATAGATACAAAACATAATTGGTATTTGAGTCTTGAAAGAGAGAGAGAGAGAGAGAGAGAGAGAGAGAGAGAGAGAGAGAGAGAGAGAGAGAGAGAGGAGGATTATTATTCCAGTTAAGGGAAGGTTGATCCGTAACCCCACTGAGGCCACAGTAAGACAGATGGCTATTGTTGGCATCGAAACCCAGCTGTTGGTCCTTTATTGACAAAGCTCACCGTATGTTGGCTATGGACACCAGACCGTAAGCATATAGCTGGCGTGACAGATGGTTTTTTTTTCCTTAAAATAGATTTCTTACGCTTCGAACCTTTCCCTCCCTACAAATTGTTATTGAAAATACAGAGATGAGTCATGAAAATGGAAGATAGTATTCTTAACTGGTCCGTTAGTTCTTATTAATAAAGTGATATATATATATATACAACGTAAAGAGAAAGTGAGAGATGTAGGAGTTATAACCCACAGAATATGTCCATTTCTGTGTGGTTTATATTTTTAACTGTAGTCATTGAAAGCCATGGTTTCAGATCTTGCACTGGATTTATGTACAAAGGTGTTGGATGGGAGAGAGAGAGAGAGAGAGAGAGAAAGAGAGCGAGAGAGAGAGAGAGGGTTTCGATTTATCAACTACAAAAAAATTCACTTATTACCAATCGTGAATACCAAATTCATAACCAGTGAACGGAAACGAGTCAAATATCAAAGCATTGAATTGATAAGGTGAGCGAGTGTAGTCCAGTGTATGGGCGTGGGTGCATTCAACCATGTATTATTAGTAAATGAAAAATGAAGAGGTAGGCTGTGGGAGAAAGACGGGGATGGATTAAACTAGAGTAGATTCACATCAACCGTGCATTTGATGTCTAGCCAGTCCCTTACGAGACTTCTGATTGGCTGTTGATAAGCCAATCATAGGGCTGGAAACTCTCAGTCTCTCGAGAGAGTTCACATGGGTAGGATCTATGTTCCACCTCTCCTGAGGTGTGGAACATACATCCTGCCTATGTGAACTCTCTCGAGAGACTGAGAGTTTCCAGCCCTGTGACTGGCTTATCAACCGCCAATGAGGAGTGCTGTAAGGGACTTGCCTAGGCATCAAATGCACGGTTGATGTTAATTTACTATAGTCTGATGGTCATGAAATGAAACTGATTTACGTGCCTGATTCGCCTGCGCATGATTTTAGGACCATCAACTGGATCACCGTCTGAGTTGAGTTGAACATAAAATTTAGGCCAAAGGCCAATCACTGGGATCTATGAGGTTATTCAGCGATGAAACGGAATTTGACAGTGAAAGTCTAAGTGGAGTTGATTATATAATTTAGGGCAAAGGCCAATCACTGGGACCTGTGAGGTCATTCAGCGCTAAAACGGAATTTGCTAGTGAAAGGTTTGAAAGATGTGTAAGGAGGAAAAAACCTCAAAGCAGTTTCACCTACGACTCAAGCGTTATGGAGAGGGTTATGTTAGCAAAGAGAAGAAAAAGAGAATATGAAAGGAGGTACAGAACATGTGGTTCACTGACGGCACTAACTTCCTACGGGGGTGTTGCCGCCGTCTAGAACCGTTGGTTTCTTATCTTCATGTTCGGCATCGGTGACCGTGGTAGTTGTAACGCCAGATAACTCACGATCAATCAGTCTCAAGATGCAAGATGCAGCGAGCGTCTTGTTGCTCTCGCCTAGTAAATGCCTAGCCGAGAAGAATGATACACTGGAGCCTCGTTTGGTCTCTTTTGGGAAGAAAACTTGTGAAATATTGTTTGTTCTGGATGGTCGTTCTTTCTGGGTCCGACTTATACTCTTGTTTTCTGAGTCGGGTTTATTTTCGTTGCTGAGGCTCGCATATTTGTCATTGTTTTACTTCGGTTTTCCTTCGGTTTCCTTCGTTTTCATGTGTTTGTTTGTTAGTTTGTTAGTGCTTTATTGCACTTGACATCTCAGTTGCTTGTTTTTTCTGTTTATTATTAATTTCTGAAGTATGTAGTTTGTTTTTGGTATAAAGACGCACGAAAACATTCATTTAAAATC
>NC_087211.1:88241283-88266283 GCF_015104395.2 Macrobrachium nipponense | reverse complement strand
TTATTCTTCATTTCCACAGGCATACTTTCATAAAAGATTATCTTTGTATTTCATTCCTTTTACTGCACCTCTATTCATATTCTCTTTTTCTCCATCATACTTTCCACCCTCTCCTAATAATTGCTTCAGCGTGCTAAGTCTTTCAAACCTTTACTCTCAATTTCACTTTCAACACTGCATGACCTCATAGGGCCCAGTGCTTGGCCTTTGTGACCTACCAAATATATTCCATTCATTCTACAAACTTTGAACAAATTAAGTATTGAGGTGTTTGAAGTTTTGACAAATATTTTTACCAAAACGCTTAAAAAAACAATCAGGTACAAACTTTGAAATTAAGTATTGAGTGTTGGAGAATTTGACAAATATTTTTGCCAAAACGCTTAAAAAAAACAATCAGGTACAAACTTTTAAATTAAGTATTGAGTGTTGGAGAATTTGACAAATATTTTTGCCAAAACGCTTAAAAAAAAAAATCAGGTACAAACTTTGAAATTAAGTATTGAGTGTTGGAGAATTTGACCAAATAACCGCTAAAAAAACAACGGTTACAAACTGGAGATTTGACAAATATTTTTGCCAAAACGCTTAAAAAAACAATCAGGCAAAACTTGAAGGAGAAAACGGATATAAACACAAGAAAAAAACAAACACCAAGGAGAAAAGTGGATAAGAACAAAAGAATAAGCGTTATTGGGCTAAGTGGGGTAAAAACGATTTAGATATATGAGACACTTCCACTAACCACAACTTTTATTTCCCAGTAGCTTATGACAGAAGGTCCTCTCCAGATACAGTGATGCTCGTATTTCCCTAGAGTGCCCTGAAAGCTGTTCTTTTTCTGTTGCAGTAATACAACGTAATTCTCTCTTTCTCTCTCTCTCTCGTAGTAGCCATCTTGCTTGGTGAGACGTACCCGCGTGAAGTCAGATTAATCAACAGATATCACAAGTTTAACATACGACTAGAATTTGAGAAATATCTAGAAGTGTTCGTGAACTATCGGTGATAAGATTAGTGTGAAAATAGTAGGATAAAGCGTCTTCTAAGTTAGTTTATCAAGTGTAATACTATAATCAGAACAAGATGGCAGTAAGTTCCAACTGCAAAGGGAAGAGGTGGCGTAATTTGCGTGTTTAGCAGATTCGCAATACGATGAGGTAGCAGGAAGGGAACTGGCATTTCTTCATCTATGAAATCAGCAACCAGTCCTAACCCAAAAAGATACAAAAGCATTCATAGATATATTAGAAGGATATAATCCTTCAAACTGGAACAAAACTAATGAAAACATCTTGAAAATAATTGAAGAAGTTCCAAATAAAAATCCAAGTGGTCAAGAGACTCATAAAGAAAATATACATAAACCAACATATTCCGACAAAGAAAATGAATAAGGTGAATCTTGTGAATATCCTAATTGATGCATTAGGAAAAAGAACTGCCAAAAGCATGCAAACTGTGTAAGGTTTGGTATAGCCATAGTCAATCCACAAAAACCTAATCAGAAAATGTGCGCATGCAACATTCGACCCATCCACAGTGTGCTGAGGTAATACAAGATTTGAGAAAAGATACAAGAATTTTTTGTTCAACATGTCTATCATGGATAGACAATGTTATTAAATCAAGATTGAATGTACAAATAGTTGAGGATGAAGAAGAAGAGGAAGAGGAAGAAGAAGAAGAAAAGAAGAAGAGGAACGGACGGAAGAGAATAAACAAAAATGAAATGACAGAAAAAAAAAAATAAGGAAAAAAAAACAAAGAACAAGATAAAAAGTATGGATGCAGAGATACTCATTGATACTACATATGAGGCAATAAAGCAGCATACTACGAAGAAATAAATTACGATATGACAACAGAAAAGCAAATCCCGAAGAGGCTCTACCCAGATCTACACAATGACGGGAAAGAGGAAAAAATAGACAAGAAAGACAAAATCTGCAACCTTTTGAAAAGAGGGAATTGCAGATGATTTGGAGAAAGATGTTTACTACAAACATCCTAAGGATATGTCAAAACTATGAAATATATGGTAAATGTGCATACTTAGATGGATATGGGGATGATTGCAGAGATCTGCATCCAAAAAATATGTACAAAAACCTAAAAGAAGGAAGAAAAAGGATGTAAGTCGACAAAAAATGCAAATATATGCACCCTGTAGCCATGAATCATAATCAAATAAATAACAACCAAGTAATAAAAATCCAAAATAAAAAGAAAGAAACAAATAAAGAGAGAATCAAGAATATCAGGTAAAAGAGCAAAAGCAAACCACCAATGAGATATGCAGAGGTGTCAGCAAAAAAATTTCAAAGCATCAGCTCCGAAATTCTACTCAAGAGATAATAACTGTATTTGATTATTGCAAGAGGATATTGCAGAAACGGAGAAAATTGCAGATTCAGACACAAAATGAATAATTATGATGAAGGAAGATCAAATATTATGGAAAAGTTGGATTTTTTAATGTCAGAATTTCTGGAAATGAAAAAAGAACAACATACCAGAACAGGAAAGAGACATGGGAAAATCCCTTATTACTACCAGTATTAAATGAAGGAGAAAACACGCAAACCATCATAGTGATGAATGCGCAGGGTTTAGTTACGAGTAACTCAGAAAAAGAAAAAATAGAGTAACTTAGAAGAACTAACCCAAAATGAAAAAGGAAAATAGATATAATGAATATAAGTGAAACCTGGTAGTTCCCAAGAGACTGGGAATGATGATCAAATAAAAGGGTTCCAAACTTATAGATCAGATAGAAAAAATAGGAATCAAGGGAAACCGCAATATATGGGAAAGACAAAAAACAAGGAAATATATGAGAAATATAGTAACTCAGAATGTGAACTAATAGCGGTAGAATTTGAATCTGAAAAATTGATGAACATAGTAATATATAGACCTCCTAATACTAAAGAGTTTGACTTAATAATTGAAAAATTGGATGATATATGTAGAAATCACAAGGACTGGACTATTCTCCTATCTGGTGACTTCAACTTTCCTTTCGTAGAATGGAAGAACGAATAGGAAAGTGTGGTTACTTATTATACATATAAAAAGAGAGTAATAGTAGTGCAGAAGATAAGAGGCAATTTGAAAAGCTATTAGATATGCTACTAGAATACAACATTCAACAAATAAATCACACCTGCCAACAAGAAAGGAAAATACATTAGACCTAGTATTTGTGAACGAGATGAATTAATGTTAGATAATAGTTTATAATGCGAGTATTTCAGACCATAATGTATAGAATTAACAGTTCATTCCAAAGCAAGTGAAAATAGAGATAAGCAAGAAATGAAAAAGTGGGAAGGATATGGAAAAATACAACTTCTACAGTAAAATATAATATGGTCAGAAATTAATGAAGAATTAAACAAAGATTGGGATAACATTTTCGTAAGTGATGACATAAGGGTAAATACGGAGATATTATATAAAATATTGGAGAAAATAGTGGAAAAATATATACCGAAGAAGAAAAGTAAACATCATTCATGCATACCAAGAGACAGAAGGATCTTGTTCCAGAAAATCAGAAAGTGGAGGAAAAAGGTTCGCAAAAGAAAAAAATGCATGGAAAGTTATAGAACTAAAAAGTAAGATAGAAAATGCAGAACAAAGATTATACAATCAAAAGAAAATGAAAAAACGGGACTTGGAAAAAGAAAAAAAACCCTATTAAATATCAAGCAAAACCCCAAACTATTATACTCATATGCGAAGAAGATGAATAAAAGAAGAATAGAAATAGGCCCTCTGAGAATTGAAGGGAGATTAACAACGAATGCAAAAAGGAATTGCACATACTGGCAGAAACGATATAAGAGAGAATTCACCCCTAGATAGATAATGAAGATAATGATATAGAAGTAAGGAAGAAAAATAGTGAATATTTAGCTGACATAGAAATTAATGAAGCTGATATTGTGCAGGCAATTAATGAAAATTAAAAATGGAGCTGCTGCAGGGCCAGGGATGGAGTCCCTGCTATTTTGTTAAAGAAAGTAGTTTCATTCTATCGCAAAGCTACTTGCAATATTATTAAGACAAAGTGAGATACAGGCAAGATTTATGATGAGCACAAATTAGCATATATCACCCCTACTTTCAAAAAGTGGATCAAGACTAGAGCAAGTAATTATAGGCCTGTGAGTCTAACATCACATATTATGAAAGTGTATGAAAGGGTAATGAAGAAAAATATTATGAAACATTTAATAAAAAATAATTTGTTTAATAAAGGACAACACGGTTTCGTACCCGGAAAAAGTACACAAACCCAACTGTTTAGTCCACGTGAGAACATATTCAAAAATATGAAAAGCGGAAATGAAAACAGATGTGGTTTATCTAGACTTTGCAAAAGCTTTTGACAAAGTAGACCATAATATATTAGCAAAGAAAAATTAGAAAACACAATATCGTAGTATAAAGTAGGAAGATGGTTAAAAGAATTTTTACACAACAGAAAACAGATAGTTATTGCAAACGATGAGAAATCGGATGAAACCAAGGTAATATCCGTGTGCACAAGGTACGGTGCTAGCTGCAATATTGTTTGTTATTATGATTGAAGACTAGACAGTAATGTTAAGGATTTCGGTAGTGAGTAGTGTCTCTTGATGACACAAGAATAAGTAAGAGAAAGTATTTCTTGTGATGAAGATAGGAAACGCTCTACAAAGAGGCCTTAACAAAGTATTATGATTGGGCAGAGGTAAATAGGATGGTATTTAACTCTGATAAATTTGAATCAATTAAATTATGGAGACAGAGAAGGAAGCTAGAAGCATATATAGGGGGGACCTAATAATGAGACAATCACACATAAGGAAGCAGTAAAGACCTTGGTGTGGATGATGAATAGGAACATGTTATGCAATGATCAAAATAGCAATTCTGTTGGCAAAATGTAAAGCAAAAAAATAAAAAGGGAATAACGTTGTTACGGCACTTCAAACAAAAAGAAGAAAAAAGCTGAAAAAAACAGAACACATGATTATGCTTTATAAAACATATGTTCGTAGTCCACTTGAATATTGCAATATGATATGTACCACACTATCAAAAGGATTATTGCCACAAATAGAGAGTGTACAAAGTCCTTTACAGCTAGAATAGAAGAAGTTAAGGACCTAGACTACTGGGAAGACTACAATCCTTAAAAATTATATAGTCTAGGAAAGGAGAAGAGAACGCTACATGATAATTTCAGGCCTTGGGAAACAGATAGAAGGGAATAAAACAGAAAATATCATGGAACTAAAAATATCAGAAAGAGCAAGCAGGAGGTAGATTAATAGTGCCCAAAACTATACCAGGAAAAAATAAAAGGAAAGCACACCCCACCGGACATTAATCCACTACGCACCAGCATCGATAATGGCCCAGCGTCTATTCAATGCGTTGCAAGCTCATCTTGAGGGAATATATCAGGGGGAGGGTGAAGACGAGATGTGTTTAAGAAATAAGCTAGACAAATATCTAAAAAACTGCATCCCCAGGGGGGGAACCATCCAAGATTGGAAGATGCAAAAAAAATATACCGGGAAAAGAGATGTTACTAGCAACTTCTCTGGTAGACATAGAGGCGCCCTCACACTGAGGGACCTGGGGCAAACCCGAAAACGAAACCTGTAAGGTTAAGGTCTGTAAGGTTCTCTCTCTCTCTATCTCTCTCTTCTCATATTGCTGAATTAGTTATAAAAATTTTCTCTCTTTTCTCTCTCCCCGTCTGCTCCAAAAAAAGGTAGCCCAATTCTTCTCTCTCTCTCCCTCTCTCTCTGTCTGTCTGTCCTGTCTGTCTGTCTGTCTCTCTCTTCTCATCTCTCTCTCCTCTCTCTCTCTCTCTCTCTCTCTCTCAAGGCTCAGAGTTTAAACAATTTTTCTCTCTCCTCAAAAGTTTAACAATTCTTTCTCTCTCCTCATAGCTATAACAATTTTTTGCTCTCTCTCTCTCTCTCTCTCTCTCTCTCTCTCTAAACCCACAGAGATGCTACAAAAACCAATGTGTTTCTCCAACTCCGGCAAACAAAAAAAAATCCTCCTGTTGTAATCACATAGTCATCATCTATAAAACAGTGAATGAATCGCACAATTGCTACTATAAAATTCGCATAGATATTTACAAAGTGAATTCCTACCAATTATTTCTAGCCAAACTCTCGTCAATTAGGATCGAAGTTCTATTCACGAGAGCGAATTTTAGGTCAATGATATTTTGCGTAAAGAATTAAAATGATTGTTTTCGTATGCAAAGTAACAGTCGCTTCTAGTTGCGTTAAACAATCACCAACGGCAAAAAATGTTTTTTATTATACAGTTCGTCCAATAAAATGAATAACGATGAAATATCGGTAGCGTTTTTTGCCGCAATATTATGCTTCATAATTCGAGCAGCAGTCGGAATCCAGCATCTCTCTCTCTCTCTCTCTCTCTCTCTCTCTCTCTCTCTCTCTCTGATAAAATAGTATCAGATATCGCAATAAAGATGAAATATTGGTAACGTTTTTCGCAACGATTTTTACGTCCAGTCATTCAGTTGTCACAATACTGGATCTCAAGTACCAGCTCTCTCTCTCTCTCTCTCTCTCTCTCTCTCTCTCTCTCTCTCTCTCTCTCTGAGATAGCATCGGGTAATATAATCACGACGAAATGTCGGTAAAATATTCTCGCAAAAAAATTCGTTTAGTCGTTTAGCGGTCACAATACAACATCTCAAGTACCACCTCTCTCTCTCTCTCCTCTCTCGTCTCTCTCCTCTCTCTCTCTCTCTCTCTCTCTCTCTCTCTCTCTCTCTCTGAGTGAAACCATGATCTTGATAACAAAGTGGTAACCAAGAAATATGTCACTTCCATATTTATGATACATCTCTTGATTATACAGTAGAGAAGTTTTTACTGGCAGCTTAGGAATCCATTATAAAAACTAAGTAATGAGCGTCTCTATTGCTTCTTTGCTGTTTATGGGTCTGTAGTGGCCATATCAAACTCTGACGAGCCATATGCCGAGAGACGCCTGGCTTATGATGTCTGATATGGCCATATGACCTCGCATGACCTTGAACGGGAGCGAGGTCACCTTTCACACAAGTAATCGGAAGAAGCAGAGACCTATTTTATCGTTTACATAAATCTGGAAGAAGTTTTGGAATCAGAGACAGAAAGAGAAGTCTCTAATGATCAAGAATGAGAGAGAGAGAGAGAGAGAGAGAGAGAGAGAGAGAGAGAGAGAGAGGGGTAGCTAGTGGTGATTGTGAATGAGAAGGAACAATAAAATTGCGTCATCGAATTTTTTTCTCTCTCTCTCTCTCTCTCTCTCTCTCTCTATCTCTCTCTCTCTATATATCCCTATATATATTTATATATATATATATATATTTATATATATATAAATATATATATATATATATATATACTAGAAAATAATGATTGACAGAGAGAGGGAGAGGGGGAGAGGGGAGAGAGAGAGAGAGAGAGGAGAGAGGGAGAGAGAGAGAGAGAGAGAGGTAGCTAGTGATGATTATGGACGACAAAATCATAAGAATATAGACTAGAAAATCTATTTGAAAGATAGAGAGAGAGAGAGAGAGAGAGAGAGAGAGAGAGATCGGGGGGGGGAAACAATGGACACCTTGAATCATCCATATAGGCAGAAAACAACATCTTTTTTCTGTAGTAAAAGAGCAAACAATAATGAAAGTAAAGCGACGGGGGATTGGTCAGGGGATAACTCCATCAGATGACTAAACCAATCAAGCCTCTTGAATGTTTCCCTCTCTCTTCGTTCTCCAAATGCCACTGAATTCCAGCACTAACTTCTTCTGGTCTTCTAGAGAAGAATAAGAGCTGTAATCGTTCTCTCTCTCTCTCTCTCTCTCTCTCTCTCTCTCTCTCTCTCTCTCTCTCTATTAGCTATTAGTTCCAATAACTTCTGAGATGATCATATTGTATTTAAGACGATCGTGATCACATTAGCTCGGAAATTTAGACACCATTGTAAATATATATATATATATAATATTAATTATATATATATCTATATATATCTATATAATATATATATATATAGGCGTGTGTGTATGTATGTATGTATGTAATAAGATATACAAGACAATAGTAGATGAAGCAATAAGATAAATAAGGTAATAAATAAAGGAATAACATTTAGAAGTCAATTTCTACACCTCTCCCCAGAAAATTAAAGAGAAATTTTTTTCGAACCGAATTAATCGAGCCGATGGATTTGAAGAGAACAGGTAATTATCGAGGACAGTTAAGCCCTAGATAATCCCCATGGATACCGAATAGCTGTCATTTTCAAACTGGGTCACATGCTGACCTGGTCTGCTGATCGCTGCTTGTATAACACTTGGCTGTAATTAATTTTAATTCGTTAGACTCGGTTTCTGCAGCAAGCACTCCTAATTCTCTTTCTCCTTTTGTGCATGAGCGTTCCTTCTCTCTCTCTCTCTCTCTCTCTCTCTCTCTCTCTCTCTCTTCTCTCTCTCTCTCTCTCTCTCGTTATTTCTTTGAATACATAAGAAAAAATATTTGCCAATACATCAGACATTTTCACTCCTAATTGTATGGTTTTACCCAATGATGACATCGTGAAGTATATGGTGTTAAACTGTGATTGCTAAAATGATTTTATAAAACACCCCCAGACAAAATGATTTTATAAAACACCCCAGATAAATTGACAGCTTTCTGACATAATCTTTAAAAAATCACAAAAATTTTCAAAGTGACTGGAACATCGTCAGTCGTACACTGGTACATTTATTTTCGATTTTTGTCATTTTTAAAAAAACAAATCAGAGGATAAGGAAGCAGTTTTAATTATTTATGTAATCCAGAGACAAACTGGTCTCAAAAATTGACTTTGCAAATGAAAACGTCGAGATAAAGATGCCTTCATAACTGGTGTGGATTTCTGCAACAGCTCTTTTTTTTTTTTCTGAGTCGTCGATACTGTGATTGCTCTCATATGCAGGAAACGACAAGCCCCCGACGCCTTGCTTCTGTTGAACAGTTGCTACTGATGTTGCTGTTGTCGTTGCTGCTGCTGCTGCTGCTGCTGCTTGTCTCTTCTTCTTCTTTTTCTTCCTCTTCCTTTTAGTCTTCTTCCGGGTCTCAATCTAGTGGAAGATGATAACCTTTGATGTAAAAGTTCAGCGAGAGAGATGAGGCGAATTAGAGGTTAGTAATTTAAATGTGTGCATATATATATGATATATATATATATATATATATAATTACATATATATATATACACAAAATATATATATATATATATATATATATATATATATATATATATATATATATATATATATATATATATATATATATAGATACTGTATACATATGTATATATGTATATATATAATATATATATATATATATATATATATATATATATATAGTTATATATATACGTATAGTTTATCCTACCTATTTGTTTTTTTTATTTATTTATACTGCAGATCACAACAAAGAGAGAGATGAGAGAGAGACGAGAGAGAGAGAGAGAGGAGAGAGAGAGAGAGAGAGAGAGAGAGAACTCCGATTTTTTTTTAAAACGTCTAAAGAAAAATTGCAACAACTCGTTCTAATGAAAATAAGAATGTCATTCGCAGCACAATCCACTGAAAAGGTTTTTTTTTTCCTTTTGTTAATTAAACTAGACAGTAAGTTTACGCTTCAAATTGTAAAAGTCATGAGAGCAAATAGAGAAAGCTAAGCGGTGAGATTAAGAGGAAACATGGTAGCAATAAAAAACAAAGCATGATCAGACCTCCAGCTTACTCGAGGCATGTGCTAAAATCTACTGTCAAATAGAGCCATGTTTCACCGACGAAAATCAAAATAAATACGCTATATTTTATCAGAAATAATTGTTCTGTACTGCTTAACATGCACATTATTTATTTTTTACATTTTCTTTCTAATAGATAAATTATAAGTATCCTATAATAAAAATTCCTATATCTCAACTCGACACGAAAACACCTTTTCAGACCTTTTTAGGCTATCCCAATGACCTTCCTATTCCCCTAACAAGAGCAGGAACAGCAAGAACAACAGGGCCTCCTCAACGACTCCAAGGGCGCAGTGTTCAGGCAGAGGCAGGGGAGATTAAAGGGGCTATATTACGCTCACACTACGGGCCATTCACTAGAGCAAATGCTGAGCTCTACTCCAACAATAAAGGCTGTAGAATCCTCGGTGAGGCACAAAGTCCAAGCCTCCAACAACAGGCCCAATGCAATCCAGCTTCAGACAAAGGGCACGAGCACACAAGGTCACCTCTCTAGTGACGCAACATGATGCAGGTTGTGCTAAAGGAAGTATCCTCTACCCAAAATAAGTTGCACTGCTGTAGACTGCCAATAAAATAGCACACTGGTCTTCTACGCTGGAGCCGAGTACAGAACTCTGAACTAATGCCACAAGGCCCCCTCAAAAGCTCCGGGAGAGGGGTCAAAATAAAATGACGTGGCACAGACGACGAAAGCCAAATACCCCATCACGAACATGAAAAAAGAAACAAGCTTCATGGGTGGAGTACCGATAGAAATCAATAACAACCCTTAAGGAGAAGGCCAAAGACCAATATCCAGTGTTCAGAGAGAAAGTCAAAAGAACTGGATTAAAACTAAAAAAAACTTACTTTAAAAAAAGGCCGTCAAAACTGAATAAATTACGTTAATTTATATTTTATAGTAATATATATATGTATATATATAAAATATATATATAATATATATGTGTGTGTGTTGTGTGTATATATATAATATATATAATATATATTATATATATATATATATATATATATATATATATATATATCGGTAGAAATTTCGCTAAGATAATAGCCTTCTATAAAACTACTTCATAAAAGAAAAATTTAGTGTCTCAGATGCTATTAATTACGTTAAAGAAAGGCGAAATTTCATAAGAGGAATGAGACTTACAATTACACCTCAACACTGGCACCTATACTACGTGTCTGCGAAAATGTTTGACATCAAAACAATTTCGCGGTCAATCTGGGTCTAGGATAAACAAGTGTCCCTAGTCATTTTAGGCGCGACCTAGTTTCTCTATCATTTGCTGATGCCGAGCAATTCTCATTTTGCGCCTGACACAATTCTGTCCAGAGACGAAACCTTTCTTTTGGATGTATATTAGAATAGAACTGAGTGGTCAGAATTGCCGAGGCTTCAGTTAATGGAGGTTTTACACTCTAGATTTAAATGCAGTGAAATTCAAATGTCTGTATTTCATGTTCAAGTTTGTGCAGCACTGTCTGCTTTTAATGTATGCATGGCAGCCGAGCATTAAAATTAAATATATTATTTTTTGTGAGAAATTGGTAACCGATAAATTTGAAAGAATCGCATACTATACGTTGAAATATATTTTAATGTCCGGAGTGACATTCTTAAGTAAATTATAATATCAGAAATTGCTAAACTTACTAAAGATTTTAAATAATTACTAAAAATTAAAAACATGACTAAAAAAGTATCGCTTTTTCAATTAATTTTCAGGAACTTATTCATCATCTTTATCTAATTTCACTCTTAAACTATTGCGTAAATGAAAATTACGACGTTTGTAAATAAACTTATGATTTAAATGAAAAAAAGTCTTAAAAGAAAGTGTGGTGGTGAATTGTTAATCTCAGCTTTTTCCGCTAAAGACAAGAGGGCTTAGCGACAAATGCTTGATTCCTCGAAGAGTGGTGAAGTGAAAAAACAGTCAGAATTGTTGACCGCGCGATATGCTGTTGACGACTTTCGGTTGCTATGGCATTCCGAAAAGGCGTGTCCGTGTGTGTGTGTGTTCGTAGCATGTGGTGTATGGGGATTAACGACACGAGACTCAAAAGAAGAGGGGGCACCCTTTGATTACCTGTGTCATGGTATAAAACACATGTTGGGAGAGGATTCGAGGACACCCATCGGAAGGTAGAGAAACATAAGACTTTGGAAAAGTTGCCCTTTGAAAAGAGAGAGAGAAGTGTAGTGTGTACACGTTCATTTTAATTATCTTTCACATGTTGGAGTGATATAATAAATATGTCTCTTTATTTCAGATGGGTTCATGGCATCATGTAAGGGAATGGGTTCTCTAAAAGACTTTGATATTTAAATGGCGTGATTAGTCAGACTGTGAGATTTAGGGGAAGTATTTACTTAATCTAGTTCAGGAGAGGAGAATGACAGTTTGCAGTTTTTTTTGAGGGTCAGACTTAATTTTTTTTATTACTTCATTTTATATTCATTTTTGTTCCATTTAATGTTTAGCTAATTTGGGAAATAAAAAATATATTTTTGTATCTACGAGGATTCATTAGCCCAGCTTGCATTTTTAGCTCATGCAGAAGGATAATCAGATAAGAGAGGTAAGAGAGTTGCCTGTTTGTTTAATATGTTTAAACGAGTGTAATTTAGTCCTAAAAGCTCAGCAAGAGGTGGCGGCAGTGGTAAAAAGCTTTTTATAGGCCGTAGGTATGCTTCCGAAGAGACTATAGCTAGATTAGGCATATTTTTTGGGAGGTTTGTAATTATGTCACAGGCAACTCGCATTATTACTAAATTAGGGTTAGGGACTCAAGGTGAGGCTGTGTGTCTCTCCGTGTATGCCAGCCATTGTCTCTAGGCAACGCTTTGTGTGAAGTTATGTTTCGGGTTTCGGAGAAGTGAAGTGTAATTTTTTGGCATATTAAAGTGTTTATCGAGTGTGGTGAATAGGTTACGCTCACTTGCAATGGGTAAACAAGTTTGGGCTCCGGTTCTATGAAGACGTGAGTGTATGTTTTCATATATTTCCTTTCCTTTCTTTTTTTCTCTCTTTTTTTTTTTTTTTTGGTATTAATTTGCTCAGAAGTGTGTTTTTATTTTTGATGTCCCTCGAGATTGGGTGGACATTGGTGGTTTTGTGGTAACATATGAGGGGATATTTGGTATTGTGGGTTACGCCCTGGGGAGAGAGAGAGAGAGAGAGAAGAGAGAGAGAGAGAGAGAGAGAGAGGGCAAGTGTCTGAGAGAGAGAGAGAGAGGCATCCGGTCAGATTGTTTTGTTGAGCGAAGTGGTTTTTCTCTTGAACTTTTTTTTTTTTGTCTTCTCTGTGTTTTTTTTTTTTTTTTTCCCCGGCATGACCTGGTAATTAATATTAACAGCTGTTCATATGGTGATTTACTGGGCGCAGTGCTTGTGTATTTATAAATACATTAATGTTATTGAGGTCGGGGAGGATCGTAAGGTATAAGGACGTTCGTAAAGAGAGCAAAATGGCTGACGCAAGTGGTACGCAGACTCTGCTTCACCGCATTACGAATGTTAGTGTAGTGCATGTGTGAGTCCATTTCATGGGGTTATGGACTGGGTTCTTTCACAGCCATTACAAATCTTTATTGAAGGGATAACAGATGATGTAGAGGCATTCAGAGAGGCGAATGCTTTGTTAGATTTCAATAAGGGTGATCTTTCCTATCGTTGCAGGAGTTTTCAATATGCAAAATGTCAGTCGTGGGCTGATTTGCAAGCATTTTTAAGAGCAGCTTATGGCTCAAAGGAACACGGGGATTTGGTGAGAGATCTAAGAGGGGTATATAAAATTCGAAAAGGCACAACTAGCCTCATCGAACATAGCTCAAAACTTTTTGACTCAGCGGGAGAATGGATAGCAAAATTGAAAACCTCTAAGTGGGTTAAAGGGGGTAGTGTCTCACTTGACAATTTACATAAACTGATCCATTTTGCGCTGTTGTTGCACGATGTATCGGATACAATAGTGGATAGTTTTGATGAAAGATTGAGCCTACATCAGATGAAGAATTAATTTATTCCCAAATTCAGAAACATATGTCTAAATGTCCCACTGTAAATAGTACATTTTTTAATGGGACCGGCCCGAGAAATAGGGTGCAAAGAGACAGAATTTTCTTCTCCCCGTTTGTGTGCAAAAGTTTAATATAATAGAAGATCGATCGATCAAAGGTAACAACAGTTGCGTTGCTACAATTGTAATAAACCAGGGCTCTCAAAGAAAGTGTGTAGAGTTAAATATTGTGGAATGTGATAGAGTGTGGATCACTAATGGCAATCTTGTCCGTCTCAGGTACAGAAAGATGCGAGACCTACATCTCAAAGTTCTGAGAGTTATAATACGAGAACTTCCCAGGCAAGTCACTTAAGAGGGCAAAGGGATCGGCAAAATTTTTGGAAGGCCGATCAACAAAAAGGGTACGGATGATTTGGACGTGCCATTGTGGGTTCATGGGGGACGCCCCAGAGCCCAGGCCTATAGTTTATGGAACAGTGGGGGATGTGGATATCCCGATCTTTATAGACACAGGTGCGTCTATAAATTTAATCGCTTTGTCAATCAATTTTCAGGAACTTATTCGTTATCTTTATCAAATTTTGCCGTTAAAAATTGTGTAAATTAAAATTACGATGTTTGTAAATAAACTTTATTGCTTTAAATTTTAAAAAAGTTACTGTTAAAAATTATTGTGTAAATGAAAATTACGGCGTTTGTGAATAAACTTTATTGATTTAAATAAAAAATAAAAAAGTATGGCTTTGTCAAGTAATTTTCTGGAACATTCGTTTTCTTTATCAAATTTTACTGTAAAAATTATTGTGTAAATGAAAACGGCGATGTTTGTAAATAAACTTTATTGATTAATTTTTTTTTTAAAGTATCGCTTTGTCAAGTAATTTTCAGGAACTTATTCGTTAATTTCATTTATTTTTCATGGGTGAATAAAGTGTTTCTTGGTCGTCTATTGCATAACCACTGAAAAATCTCTCAAGAAATCTTTCCATTTAAAAAAACGAAAGCCTGGTAAAGGTGAAGTGAAACACGATAAGCTCATTATCTTTGATGTAACCTGAAAGGGAGAAGATTTTTCCATGTCTTTTACGTGTTAATATAGATTTTCACGCCTTCCGGAAAAAAAAATCTACTGGTTGCTCTATGAGCAAGATCCCGTGCTGGCATGAAGCCAGTTTAATCTCAAACAACAACATCCGCAAAATGTTCATCGCTAAAAGGATGATGATATAATTGTTCTTGTCGTTATGTCAAAACTCTAAACTAAGATGTATTGTCTTATAACTGTTCCTTAATCATGATGTCACGAGTGTCTTTTTATTTATATCAATATATATACAAGGCGTCCCAAAAAAATGTATACACATTTTAAATAATTGTAAACTTGTAGTTTATTATAATCTTATTATTTCAAAAATATTAAAAATATTTACAAGTATCATTTTATTGTTTTTTTCACTGCATTTTGACTATATTGCCTACATAATATAGGCAACCCCACATTAGATCTTTCCTTGATGAGATCTATCCAAACACGTGGATTGGACGAAGGGGTAACATTGAATATCCTCCCCGTTCACCAGACCTCACACCACTAGATTTTTTCTTATGGGGATACCTAAAAGACAAGGTCTATGCTATGAAACCTGTAACAGTCGCTGAATTGAGAGAAGCCATTGAACATGAATGCGCCCAAATACCAAGGGAATCGTTTCAAGGTGTGTGCGATTCCATTGCTTCCCGTTGTCAGCAGTGTCTGGATCGAAATGGACGTCAGTTTGAGAACAGGCAGTGAAAAAAAAAACAATAAAATGATACTTGTAAATATTTTTACATTTTTGAATTAATAAAATTATAATAAATACCAAGTTTAACATGTTTATACAGTGTATACATTGTTTTGGGACAACCTGTATATATATATATATATATATATATATATATATATATATATATATATACTATATATATATAAAACATCATACAGCGTTACTATATCTTGGCCCGGAATATATATATATATATATATATATATATAATATATATATATATATATATATATATATATATATATATATATATATATATGGTAAAATCACTTTCAAAATCGTGTCTGCGAAAAATGTTTTGACATCAAAATAATTTCGCGGTGAATCCGTGTCTATGATCAACAAGTGTCCCTGGTCATTTTAGGCGTGACCTAGTTTCTCAATCGTTTGCTGACGCGAACAATTCTCATTTGCAACTGACACAATTCTGTCAGATACGAAACCTTTCTTTTGGATGTATATTAGAATAGAGCTGAGTGGTCAGAATTGCCGAGGCTTCAGTTAATGGAGGTTTTACACTCCAGATTTAAATGCAGTGAAATACAGATGTCTGTATTTCACGTTCTAGTTTGTGCAGCACTGTCTGCTTTTAACTTTATGCATGGCAGCCGAGCGTTAAAATCAAATATATTCTCTTTTTGTGAGAAATTGGCGACCGATAAATTTGAAAGAATCGAGTAGTATACATTGAAGTATATCGTAATATCGGGAGTGACATTCTTAAGTAAATTATTTCCACACAAATCCCTAAACTTACTAAAAATTAAAAAAAAAACATGACTAAAAATTAAAAACATTACTAGAAATGAAAAAACATGACTAAAAATGTACAAACAAATGACTAAAAACAAAAAAACACCAGTTTCGGGCAAAGCGCAGCCTGTTACCTCCAGATCGCCTGAGGCTCTTCGTACGAATGCTGCTCAAAGCTGATAATAGATGTCACTACTTGTACCGTTTTGGCAAATGTTGGCAAAAATGTCCATGTCAGAAAAGGGCTTTGCAGTTCACCACGTGGCTTTCAGAAACTACCACATAGACATAGACTTAATATGATAGATTTTAATTGTATTGTATTTGGGATCAATGCCTTGACTGTATTAAGAGCTATAATTCAGCTGATGATACTTATATATTCGTTGAGATGTAGTGTAATTACGATTTTAAAAGTTAGTTTTAAGAGATATAATTCAATTGATGATACTTATATATTCGTTGAGATACAGTGTAATCACGATTTTAATAGTTAGTTTTTACTTTTTCTTTTATTAGAGAAAATATACAATATTTTACAATTTGAAAAGAATTACATTCAGAATTTTATCCAAGTTTAATTTACTAGAATTTAACAAACATATTATCTTGTACTTTTTACAAATAATCTATGTATTTTAATGTAAATATTTTTCCGTAACCCATATAAGATTTTATCAGTATATATCTATTTTTCATTATCCTTGATTTTATAAACAACCTTATACCATCTTTTTCATCTTTTATTCTTGCTTTGTGGGCTAGCCAGATACCAACAATGTTGTCGCAAATTAAAATTACAGCAGTGTTCCTGTCCTTTTAAAAGTTAGTTGTAGAGAGACAACATTATCAGTAGAAACATTGTGAATGGAAAACCTTGCAGTTAAATTGATAAGAAGAAGGTCCGATTAAGGAGCTTTACGATTATCGCGGTGTGGCTCATCCTCTGGTATAATGTAAAGGATATGTGACTTAAGGTTATCCAATTTAAAGGCACGAATTGCCTTCCAGAAACTTCACTTCTAATGATATTAACAGGAAATAATATAATGTGAGAGTTTGACGGATCTAGATTGCAAGGAGGTTCAACATAGATTTTACGGTGTTTGTTTAAATAGAGTGGAAATTTGCAGGTCGATAAGTCACATGGGAAAGGTCAAATTTATGTCGATACGAGTCACGTTGCAGGAACAATAAGCTTTTCTGAATGTTGTCTATTAGTATCTTTTAACTTAATTCGTTATCCTGTTTCATCATCCTTCCTCTCTCTTGCTTTCAAGCATTTGCAGAAGTAGAGTGTCAGCTTGTGACATGAGAAAGATCGACATGAAATTTCGTTCTAACTTCAGAGACTAAAACGCGAATGAGTTATTCGACACTGCAATTCTGCCGTATTCCATTGAATTCCTGTCATCCAATTTGATGATGGTGTCGTGCAATTCTGCTATTACTGCCACAGAGAAAATGAGCAAAATTATGTGCTGAAGTGTTATCATTTCCGTATCCTTCATACTCAGCTACTTATAGCAAAATGCTGCTGCTTTCAAGGGCAAATAATAATCTTAAAGGCTGTATTACATTAACACCTGAACGAAGGAATGATTAAAGCATGGTACACACTATGCCATCATGTATCCGCTACGTGATGCAGTAGTGGTGTTGAAAAAAAATTAATAGCGGCCAAACTGTACTGAAACACTGCTCACTTGTTCTCGCAGTTCAGCTTTCAACGGCAGGATGTCTGCCGATGATGCACTGTGCTAGGAGAGACTACTGTGGGGTGTAGTTGCTCTGCGTGCTGCAAAAAAGAAACTTTTGAAGAAGAAACGTAGAACCTTGTGGTGTAAGCAATGGCTTTCTCGGCGACCTCTAAAGGGAAGCTTCAATGAAATATTTTTCGAGCAAGTAGAAAATCCAACAGTCTTTGACAATTATACAAGAATGCCAATCCTTGCATTTTATAAATTGTTGGAAATATATTGAACCATATATCTGTAAGCAGGACATCAACTTTCGAGACAGCATATCACCAGGAGCTCGTTTTTGCAGCTGGAGGATCGTATGCAAGCCTCCAATATTCAAACATTATTTCAAAACAGAACCTCGGTCTAATCATCCCCGAAACCTGTGAAGCCATCAATAATGTCCTTAGGGAGGATTATTTGAAAATAAGGTTCAAATATAGGTACAAACTACACAAATATTTTTTTATTACAAGAAACGCAGCTCATCAAAACACCCTAACTTCGGAGTGTAGAGATCTTCCGTGCCAGCTCCAGACTTCTGTGATGCTTTGATTGCAGACATTTCCCTGTAGAATTGTGTTTTCAGGGTGTGCAGCTTTTTAGTAATGTCTTCATTCTGCAATGTACAGTTTACAAAACTCGATAACTCTGATTTTATGGTTTCCAAGCTTGCACTCCTGATGTTTCTCATCTTGTAATGCTTGCATTTGATGTTCCAAACAGATGGATGTTCCTTCAGTAATTCAATAAAATGTAGTGTTAGTCCTTGTGCACTCAAGGGGTTTGGCGGGTGGTGGTGAGCAGATATTCTCCCCTTCTGAATGTTCGTGCATCACTGAGCTGAGTAATGAAATGGCTCTGCCCCATGAACACGTTGGTGATGCGGCTTCGTGTTGAAAAAGTCGTTTTTCAACGCATCCATCTAACACTGCGAGCATCATGATGCATAGTGTGTACGGGGCTTAAGGATTAATCCACAAAGGCAAAGAGTCAATTGAAAGCTGCGACCCCTTGTAGTCGAATAACCACCAGATGACAGCACCCCCCCCCCCCCGCCCCCCCACCCCCATTTTTCTTCTTGGGGTCCCATTGACATTTTAGTTAAATTGAAACTGGAAAATTTTTCCTGTTGGATAGATCTCTGGTTTCCTGTTGATCAGGAAGCGTATCTTATCCAGTAGTCCTATTGTTGTTGTTTGAGATTAAGCTGGCCTTATACCATTACGGGCTCTTGCTCCTAGAGCAGCCCGTAGTTGTAGTCCTAAGACCCAGTTCCCACAAATACTTCCATCTTTTTCAAAATGAGGACACGAGCTAGACAAGAAGAATTCCAAATTAATCAGTATAAATAACAGTTCGCTTTTGCTAGTTTTTGCTATTTTTACATTCTGCTTTTTAGTTTCGTGTCCTAGAGAGAGAGAGAGAGAGAGAGAGAGAGAGAGAGAGAGAGAGTCTGACCTCATTCAAATGAATGTTTTAATTCCCGTTATCATTATTTTAAATTTAAGTCTCTTCTCGACCTAATACATTTTCATATTTTCTACCATTTAAGGTGTAACCATAACGAGGTATTTGCGCAGATGTGCAATGCAGACAAAAGTAATATTGTGTGTTTTTCTGAGCGCAAGCAACGCTGCAAGCAGATGATAATCTTCCCGCAGTCGCACTTACATTCATGTTCTACTTCATTCAAGCACAGAACTGCACACCCAAACATCTACTGACTCTCATGCATGCACATACGTATACCCACACTGTTGTTCGCAAGCACGTTCTTATGCAAATGCACTGCATGCACTTGCTTGCCGACTCGCTCAGCGAAACCCTTACGCTAACATTTCAGGAAATTTCAGTTCGCCATTTCAAGATATGCGTCGTTTTAATAGACCGATAAACGAATAACAAGTCGAAGGCCGGACTGTGAGGAAAATGAGAACTTCTCAGAAGAGGCGACAAGAGAGAGAGAGAGAGAGAAGAGAGAGAGAGAGAGAGAGAGAGAGAGAGAGAGAGTTTAAAAATATATCTCGGATATCTCAATGCCGCGCGGATGTACGAAATATGAAAAATGCTTGAATCCAGAAAGGGGGGTTAGGGTCGGGGGAGCGTTGTGGCATGGCTGGGGTAGGGGAAGTAGAGGGGGTGGGGGCAGTACCGGTGGGTAGGGGGAGGGGGAGGGTGGGGAAGATGCAGACCTAGTTTCTCAAACGATGTTGTTACCTGGACATTTACTCGGAGCTGAAGTAGCTTCAAAAAATAAGCTTCTCTCAAAAGCTTTGTAAAACAGAAGTTCTGTGCTATTATCGTACTTTGTCGTTTATTTTTGCATTTGTACCTTTGCAATTGCAGTGTTAAAATGTAATATACCTAAAGGGAGACGGACCTTCTTCCACAAACGATGTCGTACCTAAAAACATTTTCTTCGGAGCTGAAGTAGCTTAAAAAAATTACCTCCTCAAAAACTTTGCAAAATAGATAAGGATGTAACACTAACATACTTTTTAAAATATTTTATATACCCTCGCATTGCGCCTCTAAATGTTGCAAGGCATACAGTGCAACGGGCGCTCACTGCTCAAGCTGCTGCTGCTGCTGCTGCTATTTTTAGAGCACAGGCTTCAGACGGTTACGACATTTTCTTTTGATTGAGATGTATGAAACTCTCTCTCTCTCTCTCTCTATTCGCTGCTATTTCTTATCGGCATCGGATTGTCAGCTCTATCGTTCTCTGTCCAAATTTTATTCCCTATTTGTGTGCGCTCTCTCTCTCTCTCTCTCTCTCTCTCTCTCTCTCTCTCTCTCTCTCTATTTTCTTATCAGTATCTTCTTTGGTTCTTGATTTAATTTTCTATACAACTCTCTCTCTCTCTCTCTCTCTCTCTCTCTCTCTCTCTCTCTCTCTCTCTCTCTTGACTGAACAATTTATCTTAATACCTTATCAAATGTTTTCGAGAGGCTACACAGCAGAAACAACTCCTACTTATCATGATATAAAAGCAAAGTATTTTTAAACGAAAACTCGAGTGTAATGGTGTGAAATAAATTACGATACAAAAAATTAAAGAAGTAATGCTTGGGTGCTTACATTTAAATATGAATCAGAAGAGGAAAAAGAAAGCTCGAATTAAGGGTGAAAGCAAATTTAAATGTAATGAAATCACTAAAGGTGAAAGAAGGAAAATTAAAGCAAATGCAAGTAATCTGTGAGCCTGTTAAAAAATACAAAAAATCAAATGCAAGCAATCTGTGATCCTGTTAAAATATACTAAAAAGCAAATGCAAGCAATCTGTGTGCAAGCAAATCTGTGTCCTTAAAATATAAAAAAACAAACAACAGCATGCAAAAAAAAAGAACTCTCTGTGATCCTGTTAGAATATAACAAAAAAGCAATGCAAGCAATCCTGTGAAAATCTCTTATTATGCAAAAAAAAAGCAAATGCAAGCAATCTGTGATCTGTTAGAATATACAAAAAGCAAATGCAAGCAATTTGTGATCCTGTTAAAATATCAATTCAGATGCAAGCAATCTGTGATCCTCTTAAATATGCAAAAAAACAAATGCAAGCAATCTCAATCCGTTAGAATATACAAGAAAGCAAAATGCAAGCAATGTGATCCTGTTAAAATAAATACAAAAAAAAGCAAATGCAAGCATCTGTTTGAATTCCTGTTAAAATATACAAAAACAAAATGCAAAGTGTAATCTGTAAAAATGCCGTTTAAAATATGCAAAAAAGGCAATGCAAGCAATCTGTGATCCTCTTAAAATATGCAAAAAAAAGCAAATGCAAGCAATCTGTGATCCTGTTAGAATATACAAGAAAGCAAATGCAAGCAATTTGTGATCCTGTTAAAATAAATAACAAAAAAGCAATTTGCAATGCATCTGTGATCCTTAAAAAATAAAATATGCAAAAAAAGCAAATGCAAGCAATCTGTGATCCTGTGAATATTACAAGAGCAAATGCAACAATGATCATTAAAATATACAAAAAAGCAAATGCAAGCAATCTGTGATCCTGTTAGAATATACAAAAAAGCAAATGCAAGCAATCTGTGATCCTGTTAAAATATACAAAAAAACAAATGCAAGTAATCTGTGATCCTGTTAAAATATGCAAAAAAAAGGCAAATGCAAGCAATCTGTGATCCTCTTAAAATATGCAAAAAAAGCAAATGCAAGCAATCTGTGATCCTGTTAGAATATACAAGAAAGCAAATGCAAGCAATTTGTGATCCTGTTAAAATATACAAAAAAGCAAATGCAAGCAATCTGTGATCCTGTTAGAATATACAAAAAAGCAAATGCAAGCAATCTGTGATCCTGTTAAAATATACAAAAAAACAAGTGCAAGTAATCTGTGATACTGTTAAAATATGCAAAAAAAAAGCAAATGCAAGCAATCTGTGATCCTTTTAAAATATACAAGAAAGCAAATGCAAGCAATTTGTGATCCTGTTAAAATATACAAAAAAGCAAATGCAAGTAATTTGTGATCCTGTTAAAATATACAAAAAAGAAATGCAAGCAATCTGTTAACATATAAAAAAAGGGCAAAGGGGAATGAAAGCCTTTTAAAACTACCTGAAAGAAAACCTAAGTTGTTTTAAGTCTAGAAGACTCTTAGGAATGGAATTAGATTAATTTATGAAGAACACTCAAAAGGCGAAGATCAAGAGTGGTGATGCCATTAACCAAAGTCGGAATTAAGTCAATAACACCTAAATGGGGGAGAATTATTAGTGTCTTGGGAAACCAGAGAGAGAGAGACGGCGCGAGCGCTGTCATAAATATTTCTTCATCTTGGATATTACAGTCCGTTTTGCGAATGGAATCACTGGAGAAATAGATTTAGGGTCTTAGTGTATATATATATATATACATATATATATTATATATATATATATATATATTATATATATATATATATATATATGTATATATATATATATATATATATATATTATATATATATATATATATATATATATATATGCACTAAAAATATGGCTCCAACCCCTTTCACTCCCTTTATTGCACTTCCCCTCATCTTTTCTTTCTTCCATCTGTGTGTGTATAGTATATATATATATATATATATATATATATATATATATATATATATATATATATATATATATATATTGTTATATACTTTATGTATATATATATATATATATAAATAAATATGTATATATATATATATATATATAGATATATATATATATATATATATATATATATATTATATATATATATATATATAATATTATACACTGTATATGTATGTGTAATATATATATATATATATATATATATATATATATATATATATATATATATATATATAGACATATGCACTAAAAACATGGAGCTCCAACCCTTTCACTCCCTTTACTGCACTTCCGCTCATATTTTCTTTCTTCCATCTGACTCTCCACCCTCTCCTAACAGTCGATTCATAGTGCAACTGCGAGTTTTTCTTCCTGTTACACCTTTCAAACCTTTTTAGTGTGAGTTTCCGTTTCAGCGCTGAATGACGTCATAGGTCCCGGCTCTTGACCTGTGACCTATATTCTATAAGCTGTTCAAGAAAGTCTCTGTTTCACCTGGAAATAGATTAAGGGGTCACTAAGGGTAAGAAAGGGGCTCTTGATACCATTATAGTGGTTATTTGACAAATCATGTCATCTCTGTTGGTTAGGCAGAGACCAGAGGTTCACATGAACCATCTTCTCCTTTTCAATACTTGACTACGCCTACGGTTGGGCTCCATGTCGGAATGTAGAGGTGAGAGACCGCGGTTTATTTAAATTAAACTATATAAATATTTACAGGTCAGACATTGAAATATTCGTATCTAAATCATTAATGAAGTATAACTTTCTTTGGACAAAGTTTTTATGGTTCATCGTCTTTAAAATCCCAGCACTGAGTCAGGGGAAACGAGGCATTACAATTACATTATAAGGGCGGATAGGTATAACAAATGAATAATAAAGTCAAAGAAACCTCTCTCTCTCTCTCTCTCTCTCTCTCTCTCTCTCTCTCTCTCTCTCTCTCTCTCTCTCATTTACCCTTGATTAATAATATCAGTTATCAACTCCTTCCCCCAGCTCTCTCCATCTTTAGAGTTCATGTCTTCCTAATGGTCTTAAGTGTTTGTGCCTCTCTCCCTTTACCTTGTCTCTCTATCGTCGTCACCTTCTTCTTCTTCTTATTCTTCTTCTCCTTCTTCTTTCCCATAAAAGAAGAAGAATCTCGGGAACCTGTACAAATATCCATTTTTCTATCCGTGTACAATTCTCAGGAGGGCCAAATGCAGCCGCGTCTTGGCACGGCGGTAATTCGCTTAGCGTCGGAGGCTCCGCCAGAATATTAATCTAATCACGTCAGAAGAGAGAGAAGAGGAGAGGACGGAGAGAGACGAGGAGAAGAGAGGAGAGAGAGGGAAGAGAGAGAGAGAGAGAGAGAGAGAAACGGACACAAAAAGCCTCACTTCTCTTATTAAGTTATTAAATCCACTCTGCTGCCGGACACAGTTATGTTTCCGTATCGTATGTGTATGTGTCTGTCTGTCTGCTAGCTGGGCCTCCGTCTGGCTATATAAATCTATATTTCCCTCTCTGAGGATCCCCCTTGAATTCGAAGAAGAATGGGAGGGGCGATCGAGGTAGTGCTTCTCCGGTCCAGGCTCCGATGGAGCCCTGGAAAGCGGGAAGGAAAGGAGATAGGTGGTGAGGCTTATGTAGAGTTTTTCCACTCGTTAAGAAAAGGAACACTTCATTTT